>NC_033640.1:8659845-8662403 GCF_001540865.1 Ananas comosus
GGGTCGATTCGAAAAGCCCAACATTGAAACAACTTATGAGTACGAAGGTGATCGTACTTATAAGAGTATAGTAGCCGGACTCATATATATAATATAATAATATATATAGTATATATATATATACATCAATGTTAATGAAAAAGGCAACTGAATATTTGCAACTAAATAGTATGACATTTTTCTAGAAGTATTACTCAAGATCATGTCATACTGAATGTAGTGGATGGACACAATTCATACTTTTCCTTCAAACCAGCAAAATAAACCACTCTTCAACTCTCCCCGTAACTAAAAGAATTTTGTTAAGGTAGAGTGGGTTGTTTTTCTGCCAACCTAGAGTCAAGTTCAAATAGCATAAGTGTAATAGTGAACAGTATTACACTCTTTTTGAACCGTTGATCTAAATATAATCCAAGGATCGAGGTAAAGCAATGACAACTTTTTTATTTTTATGTCAAAATATTGTTCCCTACTCCATAGGATGTGACACCACTTTAATAGTCTTGGATTTCACATTAAGTAATATTATGAAACTGTACGTTGTTACACTAATTTTTTAATTGGTCATTGAGTTAGGTCAAATAGCTTAGTAGCTTAGCTATTTGTCACATTGCTATAATTGGCCCTTGAACTTTACTTTGCTAATAATTTCATAAAAAATTTATTTATTTTAATCTGAATTGTTGCAGTCAATTAAATTTTGAATTTTTTATAAAATTAAATTTTAGTGTATTAAAATCAAATGCAACCATCCAAAAGCATCGAAAGAAATAAAATGTTGATAATTTTTATCTAAATATTGTCAGTTTTTATATGAATTATTTTGCTGTAAAAATTTTGGTTATATTAAAAATTATCAACCAAAGTCATCTCAGTTAGTAGAAAAAAACTGATTATATAGTGGGTTTACCATAGAGGGAAAAAAAAAAAGGGGAGTGAAACCCAAGACTACTGCAGTGATGTCAAATCCAATGAAGTAGGGAAGAGTATTTTAGCAAAGAAACAAAAAGTTGCTCATTGTTTCATCTCAATTCTTGGATTGTACTTAAATCAACGGTTCAAAAAGAGTGTAATACTGTTCATTATTACACTTATGTTATTTGAACTTGACTCATATATATATATATATAGTGTAGAGCTACTATACTATCGGAAGCATAAAGTAGTTGGTGCTTCCGATTTTTTAGCTCTTGGATCAAAAATTCTGCGGTTGGGATGATAGCTGTCCCTTTAGGGTTAAGTGGTCCCCCTAGGGTTGAGTGGTCCCTATTGGTTAATAATATTAATCCAATGGCTAGAAATGATCAATGGAGTTAATCTAAGGGCTAAAAAATCGAAAGTACCAACTACTTTATGTTTCCGATAGCATAGTAGCTCTACTATATATATATATATATATATATATATAGTAGAGCTACTATGCTATCGGAAGCATAGAGGATCTGGCACTTTCGATTTTTTAGCCCTTAGATCAATGCCTTTCATCATTTCTAACCTTTGGATTAATACTATTAATCTGTGGGGACCACTCAACCCTAGAGGTACTACTCAACCCTGGGGGGACCACAATCATCCCAACCGTATAATTTTTGATCCAATGGTTAAAAAGTTGGAAACATCAGATCCTCTATACTTCCGATAGCATAGTAGCTCTACAATATATATATATATATATATATATATATATATAGTAGATCTCCTGTGCTTTCGAAAGTACGGAGGCTTCCGTGCTTGTAACTTTATTTTCGATGATAGGACATCCGATTCGGCGATCGGCTCCGTTAGGCATAATCTACGTTATTAGAACTATCTAGAAACCAAATTTCATAATTTTTCGACATCATTTACCAAGCGATCAAAGGATTTCAAAAATGACTATTTTAACGGCCGATGTGGCACGTTTTTAAGTTCAACGGTGTAGAAGTATCCAAATTATATGAAACTTTAATAGAAAATTCTACTTAACATCAAGAGTAAGAACAATACTTCCAATTTGAAATTTGAATTATTTATCACTATGTTTTATCAGATTTTTATTTTCAGCCGTTCATTTTGAGGCTACTAGTTCACTAGGCAAACGAAGTCAAAAAATTATGAAATTTGATTTCTAGATAGTTCCAATAGCGTAGATCATATTTAACGGAACCGATCGCCAAATCGGACGTCCCATCATTGAAAACAACTTACAAGCACCGGAGCCTTCGTACTTTCGAAAGCATAGGAGCATATATATATATATATATAGGGTTATTTGCATACACGTCCCTGCAAACATAGTGAATTGCGAAAATATCCCTGCAAAACGGAAACTCCATAAGCTGTCCCTGCAAAAGTCCTAATTTATGCAGATATGTCCCTCTGATTAACATCTGTTAGAGAACTGTTTATTTTTTAATAGTTTTCATGTGAAATGACCATTTTGCCCTCACAAATATATACCTCTAAAAGCATCTTCCCCCTCTCTTTCTCTTCCTCTTCCTCTTTGGGCCGCCGGAGCGGATGGCGGTGACGGCGCGGGTCGAGCTCGCCGGCGACAAAGAAGAGGGAAGAGAAAGAAT
>NC_033640.1:8663264-8747681 GCF_001540865.1 Ananas comosus
ATATATCTACAGAGTTCGGCTATGATACTCGTAAAAGCATAAGTATTTAGTACTTATAAATTTTTTATCGTTAGATTTATACTTTTAATTATTTTATCTGTTAAATTATACTATTAAACCAACCACCCACTAAATCCTAGAAGGCCCACATCATCCTAACCGCGCATCTCTTAATCCAATGACGAAAAATCTACAAACACCAATAATTTTGTACTTTTAAAAACATAGAAGCTTAATTTTATATATATAGAGAGAGCTAGGCTAGAATATTATTGATAGCAAAAAATCTTTTTTGTTATCAAGTTTTTAATCGTTGGATGAAAAATTGTAGGGTTATGATGATATTAGTCCCTTAGAATTGAATAGTCCTCCGAACTCCCCCCTAGGGTTGAGTGGTCCCCACTGGATTATAATATTTAATTTAATGTTTAGAAATAATAAAACGAATTGATCCAAAAACTAAAAACTTGATAGCAAAAGAATCTTTTGCTATCAATAGTATTCTAACCCAACTCTTTCTCTCTCTCTATATATAATAATTAAAGCAACACTATTTTTTTTCAGTAAAGCTTCAATCTGCCCTCTTCTATTTTCACTTAATTATTATGTAATTTGTAATTTAAAAAATAATACTAATTAGCTTGTAATTTTATTCTTTTTTATCATAAATATCTATTATTAAGTCGGGTACAATCCAGATGACANTTATCTGTTAAATTATACTATTAAACCAACCACCCACTAAATCTTAGAAGGCCCACATCATCCTAACCGCGTATCTCTTAATCCAATGACGAAAAATCTACAAACACCAATAATTTTGTACTTTTAAAAACATAGAAGCTTAATTTTATATATAGAGAGAGAGCTAGGCTAGAATATTATTGATAGCAAAAAAATCTTTTTTGTTATCAAGTTTTTAATCGTTGGATGAAAAATTGTAGGGTTATGATGATATTAGTCCCTTAGAATTGAATAGTCCCCCCGAGGATTGAGTGGTCCCCACTGAGTTATAATATTTAATTTAATGTTTAGAAATGATGAAACGAATTGATCCTAAGGCTAAAAACTTGATAGCAAAAGAACATTTTGCTATCAATAGTATTCTAACCCAACTCTTTCTCTCTCTCTATATATAATAATTAAAGCAACACTATTTTTTTTCAGTAAAGCTTCAATCTGCCCTCTTCTATTTTCACTTAATTATTATGTAATTTGTAATTTAAAAAATAATACTAATTAGCTTGTAATTTTATTCTTTTTTATCATAAATATCTATTATTAAGTCGGGTACAATCCAGATGACAGATTTGTTTTTTGTTAATTAAACCAAAATTAAAATTACAAAATAGTTAAATGTAATTTTTTGAACCACGTGAGATGGAAGAGTGAAAATGCCCTATACCACTAATAATAATCTAAATAAGTATTAAACACTTAGATGAGTGGATATATAATTTACATATTATTTTTAGATATATAAGTAGCATTTCTTTTTATGCAGTATGGCCTTATTTGGTCTCATATCATCTTCTGCACGAGAGAGCAAATATGAGTACATATTTGCGGATCAAGCCTTTATGCTTAGATAATAATTTAAGTTGCATGTTCGTCACCCAACAAATTAAAAAAAAAAAAAAGAAAAAAAGTTCGCAATATTAGTGAAACAAAAACAAATTAAGGGCTTCGATCAAGCCCTTATTCTTTATTACGTCAGTGTGTCAAACTCAAATTACGCGCTTTAAGATGTACTTATGAACACTGATACATCCAGTTTAAGTAGCATATATATATATATAGAAGTTCCTTCAAAAAATTAGATCTTTGGGACTATGATTAATTTATATATAGCTAGCCGTTTGTTACATACATTCTACGCTTTCTTTTCTTTTCCTCAGATGCATGTAACTCCTCCGGTAATAAGTTGCAGTAAGTTACTGGTACAAACCCAACCGGACCGGAGTTCCGGTGCTCCGAATCCACTGATCGCCGTTCAAGAAGGCGGCCACCGTGTACTTGGCGGCGTCGTCGCGGCTGGTGATGGTTCTGTATCCGGGCCAGCGCACCCGGGCGGCTGTGTCGGCGCCGGCGCCCTTGTTGTTGTACTCGGCGTAGGACAGCGTCTTGAGGCCGAAGTCGCCGTCCCAGGGGAGGTATCCGTCGCGGCTGATGAAGTCGCCGATCTGCGACTCCATGATGATTGTGTGGGAGTACTCGCGCCAGGGGCGGCCGAGGTAGCTGCGGATGGCGAGCTTGTCGGGGACGAGGCGGCCGTCGGGGATGATGCGGCAGTGGTGGACGACGAAGCCGGTGGGCTGGTGGCCGTCGGAGCGGCCCTGCGCGGTGACGATGTTCTGCTGGTTGTCGAGCGGGCGGCGGACGACGAGGATGCAGTTCTGGAGGACGGCGGCGGCGTCGCCGAAGATGAAGTCGACGGTGCCGGAGATGATGCAGTTGCGGTAGAACTGCCGCATCGAGTGCGCGTAGAGCGTGTCCTGGTAGCCCTCCATCCGGCAGTTCAGGAAAACGGACCGGTCCGACTGCACGCGCAGCGCCACCGCCTGGTGCTTGATCGCCCCTGCCGTGTTGCGGAATCCTATGCCCGTGCCCACGAACCCATCCCCATGAACAGCTACGGAGGACCAAAAAATAATAATAATAATAATTTGGACCAAAAAGCGTAATTTAGCGCAAAATGAAACTACTTAATTAATTGTAAGAGTAGTTCAAATGTTTGCAGCAATTTTCTTACCAACAGTTGCACTTTTGTAGGTTGTCATGTTGTTGCCATCGGCAACGTTCCTGCTTCCGGTGATAATCGTCTTCCTCGAGCCATCTCCAAACAATGTCAGGTTCACCATCTGCTTCGGCACGATCACTTGCTCCTCGTACACGCCCTCTTTTATATATATCACAAACCTTAACACACCACACCATGTTGTCGTATCATAATTAGAAGACATATGCAGAACTAAGCTGCAGTGCTTTTAGAATCACGAGAACTTATGCGCTTCGAGAACTTTCGAAACGACGATCGGCTCTACAAAAAGAAATGTATGTAATATGGTTACCTCCCATCATAGGTCTTGGGCACGGCGTTAATGGCGTCGTTGATGGTGGTGAAGTTACCGGTCCCGTCTTTGGCCACAACGAGATTAGGCGTGAGATTGTTCTTAGCCTGCCCTTTGAGAGCTCGCCGCTCTTTGCTCGAGAGCCAAGCCGGAAAACCGTCGCCGCGGAGCTCCCTCCCCTCCTCGGCCTCGAGGAGGCGGCGGCGCCCGCCGCTGACTCCTGGGACGTGAAGGGAGGAGAGGAACGACGGCGCCTTTCCGATGATCGCCAATGCGTTGCTCGTCAGGTGCTTCGCGGCCTCCATCCCGTCCTTCATTTTCTTCTTCAGCTCTCCCTCCGGGAACCCCTCGACGCACGTCTCCTGGTCCGTGATAACCGAGCTCAGCCATATCCTCAGCTCGTGCCCCTTCTTCGGGAGGTCGTCGAGCCGGTGCGCATCTATGCCATTCATTGTCCTCAGGAGCTCGGCTTTCGCGTACCCGAACAGCTCCTTGCAGTCGTCGACCGCGGCCCTCACGCGGGGGTCGTCGCTCTTGACGCTGTCGGCGACGCGGCCGAAGGACTTGTCGACCTCGTCGGCGATCGCGGCGACGGCCGCCTTGATCAGGTCCTTGGGCGAGGAGGTGGAGTTCGCGGCGGCCTTCGAGAGGGCCTTCTCGCACGACTCCTTGTAGTCGGTCGGCGAGCAGAGCATCTTGACGGTCTTGGAGACGGAGTGGATGCTGCTGTCGGCGGCGGCGGCGGCGGCGTTGGAGGTCGAGCTGCGCGAGGGCTCGGACGAGGTCTTCTCGCGGTTGACGACGCAGGCGGCGCCGACGATGACGAGGAGTACGACGGCGGCGGAGGCGCCTCCGATCATGAGGCGCTTGCGCTGCGTCCGCTGCTTCTCGGCCCGTCGCCGCTCCGTCAGGGGGCCGAAGTCTTGGAAGGCAGACATGGTCGGAGATCTCTCTCTTTCTCTCTTTGTTTTACTTTTTTCTTTTTTTATTTTTTTTTTATTTTTTTTTTTGGGTTTTTCTCCCCTTTTTCTCTCTGCCTCGGAGAGAGAGGTAAGGCAGAGAGAGGGTGAAGGATGGGGTGGAGGGAAGAGAGATGTAGTTATTGAGAGCTCTGCTCTTTCTTAGAAAAGAAGGGTTGGGAGAGGTTTGAGGAGGTTGAATTTGAAAGTTAGTTATGGTCCAACCAAAACTATGACAACCGTTGGTAATGTTAATGAGCTAAATTTTCGGGCATTTGGTGTTGAGAATCATTTAATGCAATTAAGCAAAATAGAATTAGTGTAAAAGTTTTCAGAATGTTAAAAAAAAAAAAAAAAATAGTGATGACCTCCAAAATAAGAGAGATTGTATTATATATCAGTCATACCACATCATCTATTAACAGCTAATTATTTATCTACTTTTGAATAAAAAATACAACAAAATTTTTTTTCTAATAACTACAATGGACGGGTGAATTCAAAAAGAACAATATGCTTGGTCCGTGACGTTACTACATCAGTAATATAACTAATGCATTCTAATTTTTTTTTTCCAAATAACGTATGATAATTGAGGAACACAATTAGCTGTCATTTATTATAATTTTATCTCTATTCAAGGATTATAAACCTTCCCTCTAAGACTTAAGCCTCCGTTTGGTTCGGGGTTAAGGAAAAAGTAGCTATACCAGGGATAGGGTTAAGTTCAGGGTTAAAGTGGTGTTAAAATTTTTTTGTGTTTGGTTGGAGTAGGTGGGATAAAAAGATAATGATTGATAAATAAGAAAAAAGGTGAGGGCTCGGGATGCGTGCGGGGTTAAAGTTGGGAAGGGGAGTGGGGTTAATGATTGATAAAGAAAAAAAAGGTGAGAGCTCGGGATGCGTGCGGGGTTAAAGTTGGGAAGGGGGTGGGGTTTACTAACCCCACCCTTTTTTCATGATGTTTGGGTATAAATTGGGGGTTAAGGGGTTATTCCACCCCTTAACCCCCAACCAAACGGGGGCTAAAAAATTATTAGAGGGATGTAAAATTGATACGTAATTGTTGATTGAGGGCTCCATGAGGTGTCGTTGGAGAGCTCCAATTGAAGTTTTATCTATTCAGAGATACGCTCTTTGGTAGGACTCTAAAAGATATATCATAACTGACTCATTAGACGGGCTAGGATAGATTGGGTCTGCTTTAGGCTCAGTTAATTTTGCTCGACCAGGCCCGAAAATTCTATACCTCCTTATTGAAAATTGCCAACCCAGGTTAGATCAGGCCAAGCCAACCAAAGAAATGGTAGGAGTAAGTTGGCTCTGATTTTCTCCGGCCACGGAACTGCACTGGGAAGGCCGGACTTACAAAAACTCGGGTCTGCCCGCCGTTGTTTTTGATGCTCGCTTGGTCCGGCATTTTTTGAGTCGGGCGAGCCTGGTGTAGCAGATCAAGCAGGCCAAGTCAGGTCAGGTCAGGTCAGGTCAGATTTGCTCAGACCTAGGTCGACCGCACAAGACCCATTTGGCACGAGAATAAAACAAGTCGCTCCGATTCGCAAACGGTACAGCACTCATACAATCATTTCAGCAAGAAATTAAGAAGTTTATAATCCTCAAGGTGATTAGAAATGCATTAAAGTCGAAAAAGAAGCACACATCTTAGGATTTTGTATACAACATCCATCACCCTGTGTGAACTATTTCATGATCAACCGTCGCGAATCACAACCCTCAATCTCCTATCGAACAGTTAAACTGTGGAATATGTTTCAGCTAGTGAGCAGTTTGATACATCCATTATAACATATTCTAGATGGCAAAAGATTAGAAAGGAGATTGAAAATTTCTTTTCAGAGCTAGATGCATCTTAACTGAAGCAGTCATAAAGCTATTTACAGTAGTGATGTACACAAATTGAATGGATTTCATATAATGCTGTAAGAATCAAATGTACAACAAAATATACAATATCGCAAGAATGAGGGGATCAATTCTCGCATCAGTCGGTTAGATTGCTTGTGCTGTTGCATACCAAAAATAAGCTAATTCAAGAATACATCATGTTACCTGTCTAAGAAGTGAACCCATATTTCCACTAGCAGTGCAGATAATGCCCCTTAAGATTTTGTATCTTCTTACTTCACAACATTTTCTCTTCATTTACAGCTGCAATCACCAATAATCTCTGCAAGAACACTTCCCGTCTTTGAAATGGTGCAAGCACTTGGGATCCTTTATGAACATATCACGGTCATATTGCTTTGAGATCAACTTGGCAAACGTGTGACAATGTGTACACATTCTTACACTTTTCATTATCCTTATGTTTGTAAACTTAGGGGAATTTATAATCCCAAAAGCAATCGCTTTCTTCTCACTATGGATGCCACCAACTTCTTCCTTTTCTTCCTCGAAATCGAGCCTCGAATTACCACGATCAGTCAAAACTGGCTTAAAATCATCTATCATAGTTTTAAATTGATTATACTTTTCGAGATCGAAACTAACACCGTTAAAGAAGCAATATACCTTGTTTCTAACTTCCAACCAAGAACAACCGTAAGAGTCATCAAACTTCCTTGCTTTCTTAGGCTTCCTAACCTTCGATAAGTTATAGGACTGCCCGCATAAAGCTTGTACATGAGATAGTAGCCTGTGAATCCTAGGGTTTCTTGGTTCAAGCTTAAAAAGATTCTCTGCTGCAAGATTCGCTAGCCTGATATTCTCATATATTCTTGCCGCAGTAAAAAATGCATCCCAGAAAGCAAAGTCCGGCACAATTGACATATTCTCGACAAGATCAGATGCTTCTCTAAGTCCACCCGACCGGCCATAAAGACCGACCATTGCTGTATAATGTTCTAATCTCCTCATTAGCTGATATTCATTTTCCATAGTAGAGAGGAGATCTTGTGCTTGGTTCACATTGCCTTCAAGACCACAGGCAATAATCATACTAGCGAAAGTAGCATGATTCGGTTTCATGCCTTCCATTTCCATCTCCAAAAATAGATTTCGGGCACTATGAGAATGACCATGCATCACACAAGCTCCGATAATTGAGTTCCACGAGATGAGATCCCTCAATTTAAGGCCATCAAACACTGCTTTAGCACTTGCCATGTTACCAGATTTCGCGTAAGCGTCAATAAGAGCGTTTGCAACGGAAGTATTGTTTTGCAAGTCATAGTGAAGTATGCTAGCATGGATCTCCCTCACTTTCCATGCCGATATTACATTCGCGCATGCCGGAATTATACTCAAAATAGTAACTGAATTGGGTCTCATAGAAGCAGACTGCATTTGTCTAAATATCCTTAGGGCTTTATCCAAATGACCATTGTGCACTGAACCAGCTATAAGAGCATTCCATGAAGCTGTGTTCCTCTTAACTCCTTCAATTTCCATCCTTTGAAAGAGTTCCATGGCTTGGTCCTCGTCCCCGTTTTGTACATACCCAGAAATCATCGCATTCCAAGTCACTACATTTCGTCGAACACCAAATCTCTCCATCTTGCAGAAAAGTTCGAAAGCTTTTCCACAATACCCAGCTTGCGTATAACCCCCAATCATCGAATTCCATGAGAAAACATCTTTCGCCGGCATTTTCTCAAAAACCTTACGAGCATCTTCCAACCTCCCACATTTTGCATACATGTCCACTAACGAATTCCCCACCAAAACAGCGTTTACACATCCTATCTTAACAGCATATGAATGGAGCTCCCTCCCATGGGTCAAAGATTTCAAAGAAGCACAAGCTGAAATTGCACTCGAAACAGTGATGCCATTCGGCTCCACACCCAAAAGCCGCATCTTCTGAAAGAGATCGAGCGCTTCATTTTCCCTGTCATTTTGAGCAAAACCCGATATCAAACTAGTCCAAGTGAATACATCTGCGGCAATCCCATAATTCTCCATCTCCTTCGTCAGCTCCGTTGCGATATTAAGATAGCCCGACTTACAATAGCTTGCTATCAATATATTCCAAGTGACGAGGCCCGGTTCGACCCCTTCCGCTCTCATCAGCTTAAAGAGGCTCAATGCTTGCTCCCTCTCTCCACATTGGCAACACCCGGAGATTATCGAATTCCACGACACATCATCCTTCACAACCATTTGCTCGAAGAACCTCTTCGCGGAACTCAATTCACCGCACTTTGAATACATAGCTAACACCGAATTCACTAGATGGTTACCTTCCGGTGAGTCGATAAAACCCAACCGAACCGCTAAAGAGTGCAACAACATCCCTACCGCTACGTCCCCAGTGTTCGCGCACGCCTGCAAAATTCTCGTGAGCAAGAACCGATCGGGCATTACTTCTTCGCCAACCATGCGAGCAAAAAGCCCAGCAACCTCCTCCCACCGATGCTCCCAAACGCAGGCGCCGATCATTGCCGACCACGCGAAGAGATTTCTCTCGCGCATTTCATCGAACACCTTGCGGGCATCGTCGAAGCTCCCACATTTAGCGTACATGCTCACCACTTTGGCCCCAACGAAAGGGTCCGCGCCGCCCTCCACCGCAGCTGCGGCCGAGGAGTGGAGCCTCCGACCGAGCTCGATCGACTCCGAATCGATGCACGATTGCAGGAGGGAAATGTAGGTTCTGGGTTTGATGGGGCGCCCCTGTTCGAGCGCCAAAATGGCGTCTTGGAGCCGCCCGTTGCGGCGGAGACGGTGCAAATGGGAATCGATGGGCTTGTGGGTTTTTGGCTTGAGGGTTTTGGGGGAGAGAGGGAAGGGTTTGATGGGGTTGGTGAAGGAGTTTGGAGGAGGAGGCGGTGGTGGTGGTGGTGGTGGTGGTGGGGGTTTGTATTGTTTGTAGGGGGAGTGTGGAGTGTCCATTAATGGAGGACTGAGGAGGAAGAAGAAGAAGAAGAAGAAGAAGAAGAGGGTGGTGGAGGGGAAGGGTGGGAAAGGAAAGGTGTTGGTTTTGTGGCCTTTGGGGTTTTTTTTTTTTTTTTTTTTTCTTTTTGGAAAATTTCAAATTCCAGTAGTTTCGCAATTTCTTATTTTACTGTTTAAAATTTATCACTTTCGTACTATATAATTTTATTTTAAAAATTTTCAAATACCAGTAGTTTTGCAATTTCTTATTTTACTATTTAAAGTTTATCACTTTCGTACTCTATAAATTTATTTTTTTTCTTTTGTTATCTCGTCAATAATTTTTTTTTGTTAAATCAGTGACAAAGTTAAACTAAAAGATACTAAAATAAATATTCGATAAACTATAGGTAGAATATCTTAAGTTTTTTATACATAATTGAACGAAAAATTAATAGAGGAGCTGGCGAAAAGAAAAAAAATAAAACCACAGAGTACTAAATTGATACACTTTAAACTATATAGTATTAAAATAAAAAAAAGTGAAATAATAGCGATGGTATTTGAAGTTTACCTTTTTTTTTTTTACAAACGATAAAAATACTTTGTTCTCAAATTTTAATATAATATAATTTTTAACTCAAATTTTATAATTAAATTTTATAATCTAATTTAGTTTAGTATATATTAGTGTACTTCTATGTGAAAGTTGTGTAGCCATTTAATTATTGCTATTATCATGTCATCAATATTGCTATATCACTTTCTGATTAGTTATACATTAATTTTTTATCAATTAAAATAAAATATAAAATTTTATTATAAAATAATTTTAAAATTTTGAATTAGAAATTACAATAGCTAAGTTTAAGGACTGGATTGTAGCCCACCTCAGTTTGAGGACCCAAAGCAAATGATTAATGGCTTGTGGAACTACCATTTTTGACCCCAAAAAAAATTTAACAATATAACTCAGAATAATTTAATTTTAGAAAATCAAAAAGTAAAAGTATATAAAAAATAATGATAATAAAATAAAGTTGAGGAGTCTCCATGCATTTTTAATTTCCTTTTTTTTAAGTAATTATCTTAAATTTTAAATACAAATATTATCTGGAACTCCATTTCCTGCGGACACCTTGCACCCAGGACAGGACAAGATATTGCGTGGACCGAGTTCACCAACTCAGCTGTGGACCACCATTTTATTTTTTTCTTTTTTATTTATTTTTTAAGATATGGGAGTAACCGAGTAAGTCATATCAAAAGTAATCCGAAAACTAAATCTGTGTCAAGAGCAAGTGCTTAAATTTTTAGGAGCCATTTGGTGTTGAGGGTTATTTAATCGAGTTAATTTTATACAGGCCCTGCAAATATAGAGAATAGCAAATATATTTATATAAAATTTAACTTTCTTATGTTGTTCTTATAAAAGTCGTGATATTTTTAAATATATTTCTACAGTTGGAATCCGTTCGAAAAATTTAGTTAACCATAAATTAAATATTTAAATTCGGTTAGTTTATGGTTAGTTTTTTATATTTTTACCTCTCTTATATTATGCTGTTATGATTTTTAGAGCGATATATTTTTTATGGCAACATTAAAAATATAAACGGTTCTCTAACGGTAACAAATTACAGGGACATACTTGAAAATATTAGAATTTTTATAAAAAATATATATATAAAAGTTGAACTTTATAGAAATACATTTGTCATTCATTATGTTTGTAGGGATCTATATTAAATTAATTCTATTTAATATTATTATGCAAAAATATTTGATGCAGGAAAAAGTATATGGTAATATGTTTCTTTCGTTCTTCTTATGAATCTACAAAAGATATATTGTAATCACATAATTATAATTTCTATAATGTAATATCTTTTATGGGTTCGAGGGGAATATTTTTGCATAATAATATNATATCAAAAGTAATCCGAAAACTAAATCTGTGTCAAGAGCAAGTGCTTAAATTTTTAGGAGCCATTTGGTGTTGAGGGTTATTTAATCGAGTTAATTTTATACAGGTCTATGTAAATATAGTGAATAGCAAATATATTTATATAAATTTCAACTTTCGTATATTGTTCTTATAAAAGTTGTGATATTTTTAAATATATTTTTACAGTTGGAATCCGTTCGAAAAATTTAGTTAACCATAAATTAAATATTTAAATTTGGTTAGTTTATGGTTAGTTTTTTATATTTTTACCTCTCTTATATTATACTGTTATGATTTTTAGAGCGATATATTTTTTATGGCAACATTAAAAATATAAACGGTTCTCTAACGGTAACAAATTACAGGGACATATTTGAAAATATTAGAACTTTTACAAAAAATAAATATATAAAAATTGAAATTTGTCAGAATACATTTGGCATTCATTATGTTTGTAGGGATCTATATAAAATTAATTCTATTTAATATTATTATGCAAAAATATTTGATGCAGGAAAAAGCATATGGTAATATGTTTCTTTCGTTCTTCTTATGAATCTACAAAAGATATATTGTAATCACATAATTATAATTTCTATAATGTAATATCTTTTATGGGTTCGAGGGGAATATTTTTTCGATAAAAACGGACAATATTTATCTGAACTATAGGCTATTTTGAATTGACTATCCGATCTTTCAAAATTTTGATTTTACTATCAGTTTTTTAATTTGTCTGATTTGAATCAGTCAACGATATTTTAACTTTAAAATTTACATTAATTGTTTTGATAAATTTATAGTAATGAGAATTGTATGAAATATGCTAACTATACATATAAAGATAAATGGCGCGTTCAAATTTTGAAGTCGATGTGTTGTTGACTGGCTAAAATCAAACAAATTGAAATGTTAGGTATTAATCAGAATTTTGAAATATCGTATAATCGAATCAAAATAGCTTATAGTCCAGATAAATTTCATATATTTTTATTTATTTTTTTTCAATTCTCGCTATAATCTGAAACGAAACCTAACTATTAGAATATTGGTGGTTAGTACTCGTGTTGCACTCTCCTATCTCAATCCCTATCATCCAATTGTTTTTAGCTTTTTTTATATATACAAATTTTAATTTTCTTTAATTGAGTGGTGCACGTTTGGGCCACCAAAAGGAGAGAGTGAACCAAATCAAACTGATTTGAAATTGGTTTAAATTGGTTCATCTTCAAAATAAAAAAAACCTGAATAATTTAAAAAATTTATATCATCAAGATCTATATAAATTTACAATGAAAATGGGCTAACAATGAAAATGGATAATACACGAATATGATTAATTCTGATAAATTTATACTTTGCTACCTAAATTTTGAGTTTGATATTCATTTCAAAAGACAAGATAAAAAAAAGGAATTATCGCATTTTAATCTCAGCTAAGTTTTGAGATTACGAATTTAATTACCCTTGCAAAGTTTAATTATTATATATAGATATATATATATATATTTATAGTATAATAGGAGAGAGAGAGAGAAGATGAGAGAGAGAGAGAGGTGAGCGCTACTATGCTATCGGAAGCACGGACCTTCGTGCTCAGCTCATTTTCGATGTTGCCGACTTTCAATGCGTCAATCGGCTCTGTTAAAATTGATCTGGAGTATTTAAAAGTACCTTACAAAATAAATTTTGTATTTTTACATATAAATTTGCCTAGTGATTTTTAAACGAAAGCGCGGCTCAAAATCAACGGTTGCTGAAAATAAAAATCTTACAAATGTGAAGTAATATGACATTTAAAATTTATATATCAAAAGATTATTGATTTGTTTATAGTAATAAAGAATTTTCTATCAAAATTTCCATCTGATTTGATATTTCGTACACGGTTAAACTTGTAAAACGGAATCACTTTGACCATTAAATTTGTTTTGAGTTTTGAGCACCATTCGTATCACTAGGCAAATGATATGTTCGATAAAATAATAAAATTTATTTCTAGGTACTCAATACTCTAGATCAAGTTTAACGGAGCGATCACGATTCGAAAGTCGCCAGATCGAAAACGAGCTGAAAGGTACGGAAGCTCCGTGCTCTGATAGATAGTAGATCCTAATATTATATATATATATATATATATATATATATATATATATATATATATTTCTCTGGAGTTGTAAAATATGTAAATCTGTTCTTACGAATTTATTATCGTGACTATTAAATATTTGCTATTAGAATCATTAAACCCTTGAAAAAGTATTTTTTTGTTAACTTTTTTTTAAGGATTTACAATTTATGGTCTACATAGAATAATGTGAAACTTGAGATGAAAATATTATAAATGATTAATAATATTAAATAAAGTTAAAAAATAATTTTTCATAGAAAAAATTAACTTTAACTGGATAAATTAACAGAGAGGAATATACTTGCAAATCTATACAATTTTGAAGGGATATATTTGGTAACTAAAATTTTATATTGATAAATATGTAATTTTAAAAAATTAGTGTGAGCAATTATCTAGGCTTATTTGGTAATGAAATTAAGGATAACACTCTTATGCTCAATCACATTTGCCTAGTATTAATTGGAGATGAGCACATATTAATAATTAAAAAAGGTTTTATTAAAAACAATTCACATTTTCTCATTTTGAATGTTTGATGGTCTAATTTTTTTAGTGACTATACAGAGATTCAAAGCAAACAATCTAAATTGAAATTTTTTAATTGTGTTTATTGTTCTCGAATTCTAATATCATGCATTGATGAACAATTTTGGCTAAGTTTTTATTTTTGAAAGATGTCCATAGACCACAGCTTATTTTCGCACAAAGCAAGATTCAAATCCGAAGTTATTAAATTTCAATATAAAAAATATAAAATAATAAACTGTTTTAAATAGCGATGACATAAAGGATAGCGATTATGAAACTCCAAAATAATATATATAGAGAGTAAAGCTATTATATTTTCAAAAGCATAATGGAGTTTGTGCTTCAAACTTTTTGGCCCTTAGATCATTCACTTTAATCATTTCTGATTTTTAGATTTATATAATTATTCTATATGAGGACTACTCAATCCTAAGAGAACCATTATTATTCTGATCCTATAATTCTTGATCTAAGAACTAAAAAATCGAAAACACCGACTCTCTTCTGCTTTCGATGGCATAATAGTTCTACACATTATATATTTACAACATAATTAAGGCAAGAAAAGAATCTTGTGATATTTTGAGTGTCTCTTCAAACATTGAGGGGTCGAGGTCTCCTTCCTCACTATTCTACATATACAAAAGAATAATACCCCAACACATTGTAAAGATATGTAAACCAATTATAAAGCTCAACATGCATGGTCCAAAACATCTCTCTTAAAATTCACATCACATTCCTTTCTATTAATTCTTTTTGTCACCACTTTGGACTTGAAAATTAAAATGTCATTTCTCCATTTGCCAAAAGATATCAAATATATATATATATATATATATAGAGAGAGAGAGAGAGAGAGAGAGAGAGAGAGAGAGAGCGAGAGTTGAATTAGAATACTATCGATAGCAAACGGGCTACGTCGTCACCCATTTGTTTTCGATGATGGAGCTTCCGAATTGACGATCGGCACCGTTGAACATGATTTATACCACTTGAAGTATTTAGAAATCAAATTTCAAATCTTTTCGACATCATTTGTCTAATGATCAAAGGGTTTCAAAATTTGTAATTTTAATGGTCGATATGAGACGTTTTCTCGTTTAACGGCGTAAAGATATTCAAATCAATTGAATTTTGATTAAAAAATTCTTTAAATTATTTAAAACAAGATCTATACTCTTAATCTTGATTACCAGACTCCCTATGCATCCATTTGTTAAAGAATATTCCTATTCTTCAGCCGTTCTTGCTCTCTTGTGCACTCCACCTCCGACCCTGCGCGACTACAGCAGAACAACTATCCGACAAATGTATGCAAATCTTGATTTCTAAAACATTGTCGAAGCTGTAAGATCCATGCTTCAAACGGTGCCCCCGGTCGATCGCGCCATTTGGAGGCTCCATCATCGAAACTAATGGGTGGCAACGGGAGCTCCGGTTTGGCTATCGAATAGTATTCTAGCTCAAAACACTCTCTCTCCTTCCTCTCCCCCGGCATCGTCCGTCCTCGTCTCCGGTCTCTCTCTCTCTCTCTCTCTCTCCCTCCTCCCTCCCTCACTATACAATACCCCTCATATATACTAACGAGTGAGGGCGTACTAGCTTATCGGAAGCAGCGGAGCCAAACGATCGTTGCGACTTTCGAAATCGTCCGATTGGCTCCGTTAAACTCTGATCTACAGTCATCATTAGAGTACCTATGAAATAAATTTTATTATTTTTTCCGATTATCCTCTTGCCAGTGAGTCGAATCGCGGCTCAAATTAACACAATTCAAGGCCCGTAAGTGAGGCCGTTTGCCAAGTTTAAGCGGTGTAGCAAAATACTCCAAAATAACGTAAAATTTTGATAGAAAATTCTTATACAATAAAACAATATCAATATCTTTGATTTAAAATTTAATGTCATATTAATTACATTTTGTAAGATTTTATTTTCAGGCGTGATCTTTGAGCCCCTTCGTCTAACAAAGCAAATGATATTGTAAATCATAAAATATTCTAGGACTTCAAAATTACTCCTAGATCGAAGTATAACGGAGCCGATCGACGATTCGAATACGCCGCAAACAGCTGAAAACAAGCCTGGAAACACGAAAGGCCTCCGTGCTTCTGACTAGCATATACGTCTCCACTATAGTATATAATCATAGATATAGTATACTACCGTCATATATATATATATATAGATATGCTATACTATATATACTATTCCATTTAGATACACAAGTTGGTTTTTATAAGATTTTCTACCTAATATAGCGCCACAAGTCCAAAGTTACATTGTGCATATTGTCAATAAAAGCAGTGTAGTTACTAATTTTGTAGTCTATCTGGAAAAACGGAAAAAGGCAGGCATAGATTAGGTTGCTCCTCCCAATAGGTTCTAAAGTTAAAACCATTATAACGAATAATTGATTGTCTGGTTAGAATTAATTTCTGACATCCAACAAAGCCAAGTCATATTGGTTATGCACCAACATAGTGCAAAATAAAATGAAAGGAATTTGATAACTACAAATTAGCACTAACCCATGCATGCACTAGAGAAAAATTGGAAAATTTAATCCATGAAGGATAAATACTTTCATAAATATCAAAACTACACGTATCAACGCAAGTAGAAGGAAAAAAATTTTGTGAGATAGTTTCTAACATGAGACTATTTTACTGTGTGATACGTTGAATAAGTTGAGACTGTCTCCAATGAATTTTCTGTTTTTTTTTTTGAGAGATACGGCTGCAGCGCTAACCCGCTTTTACTTAAAAATAAACTTAGCTAGAAATATAAATTAATTAGGATTCGAACTTGGGTCTCGAGTACCAATCACCAAGCCCTTTACCACTTGCTCAAATAACCAATATATAAAGTAACTTTATATACAACAATAATTGAGTATTAAAATAGGATGGAATTGGAAAAGGGAATAGGTGAAAAGAAGAGAAAAAAAAGTTGGTAAGAGACAGTGAACCCAACACGTATTAGGTCACAGGACACCCTTTTACCTTCTAATTATTCCCAATATTATATATATAAATCCCTTATCTCTCTCTCTCTCTCTCTCTCTCTCTCTCTCTATATATATATATATATATATATATATATATATATATATATATATATATATATACCCACTTATAAATAGGGATGCAAACGAGGCGGATCCGAGACGGGGAGGATTTTTTCGTCTTTCGTTCTATTTTTTGTCAGGATAGGATGGATTATTTCTTATTTTATTTTTGGTTCTACAACAAAAATAATGTAAAGCGATACTTTTAAATATCAGTACAAGTCAAAAAAATACTGCTGACTAAATTACCGACACTTTATAAAAATATCGCTATATGTGGAGTCGTTATATGTGGGGCCGACTTGATTTTTGACATCACTCATCCAGCGATTTGTGACGAAAAGACACGTAGCGATTGTAACCCTCTATGATCCCTGCGAGATTCTCGTGGCCGAACTCCAGCCGTCGGAATTCTATCTCGTTGGTTGTGACGGCGGAGGAGGAGAAAGGGCGATGGCGATCAATTTTTCCTTTTTTTTTTCTTTTCTGCCTAGTGGGCTGGATGAGATTGGTTGAGTAAAGAGGCTTTTTATTTTTGATTGGTTTATGCTTTATATTTAGGGCTTAGTATATTTTTTAAAAAAATATTTACACAAAAATATTTTAAAAATATGTCCTTATAATCTAATTTTGTTGTAATATTACTGTCCAATTCGAGGCTGTGCAGGAGCTAATTTTTGGCCAATTTTTGATGAATCGGAACAGATTAAAGAAAGAAAAGAGTCATCCGCCTCCCGCTCCATTTACTTGGTGGATCGGGACGGATTCGAGACGGGTTATATTTTTCTATATTTTTTTATTCCCACTTCCGGCCCTATGCGGACGGATTAATACGAGAGCTCCACCAACCCAAATTCATTTGCATCCCTACTTATAAACCCCTATAAATACCCCACACTCATAAACCCTAATCTCCACCATAAACAATTAAGCATCTCTCTCTCTCTCTCTCTCTCTGTAGCAATGTCCCGTGCTCCCATCAACATGTTTCTCTCTCTAAGGTAAGGCCAATTTAATGGTCCTTCGATCATGCATGCATGTAGTTCAAAATTCGCGTAGAAAGAAAATGTAGTAACATACATTGTGGATCGAATTACATTGTGTGTGAGTCTCAAAATAGAAAAAAAAAAAAATACTATAACAGTTGTCCTATCAGATACGTTTTTCGTACAACACAGCACGCATCTTATTTATATCACTTTAATTTTCAACTTTTGAAATAAGTTGCAGTTAAAATATGTAAGCATATATTTCTTCAATTTTTAATTTGAAGCGTAGGTATTATATATTTTCTGTCCGTAATTCTAAACAAAGCTTAACACTCTTTTTCCTTTTTTTTTAGCGGTCGACGCGGTTATGCCGTGGCCGCAACGAGAGAGGTGGTGAGCTCATCGGCGGAGAAGGCGGTGAGGACGACGACGATTTCGGGGGATGGTGGTGGCGGCGTCGTGGCGGCGGAGGCGAAAAAGGAGATTTGTTGGATGCCGGATCCAAGATCCGGCAATTGGGTGCCCGAAAACCGGTTTGATGAAGTTGATGTGGCTGGGCTCCGAGCCCAACACCTTTCCAAGAAACAATAAAAGATGAATCTGAAAGTGCCTTTTCAGTTAATTTAAAATAGAAAAGTTGGTGCTTTTTAGACGCCGCAATTTCAAATTAAGTCTAAGTTAGCGAGAACTGAGTTTGAAACTTGTCCAAACTGAGAAGTCATTGGATCGTTTGGTTGGATATAACTAGAAATATAGTGCGGTCAGAGATGCTTGTAGTTGGAGATGTACTATTTACAACTTGAAAATAATTTGTTTGGTTCCGTATAATTGATCATGAAAAGTATACATCAAAATGTTATCACTTTATACCGAGTGTCTCTAGCGCAAGTGACAAAAATTTGATAATTGGTACGCGAGGTCCCAGGTTCGAAGCCTTAGTTGCTTCACATTTCTAGTTAAGTTTATTTTTTAAAAAAAATAAATGAAACATGTAGCATGTTATCTTTCTCTCTCAAAAAAATATATCATCACTTTATATATGTAGGGGTGAGATTATCTATTAGGTGAAAAAAAGAAAAAATTATCTTCGAAAAATGATTAGAAAAGTAAGCTTATATTTTGCTTAGAATTATTCTCTCTACTACTGCAGTTGGCTGTAAGACTAATTTGAGCGTAGTTCCGACATCTATTGCCATAATAACTTAGGGATAAAAATGGGTTATATATTGTTTATTAGTTGAAAAATATATCTCCTGATGGATATGTTAATAGATATTCTAATCCTAATATCCATGTTTCATTGATCAAATTTTTTTATATAAATTTGTTNAAAACTAAAAATGAAGGATTTGATAACTAAAATTAGCCTAACCCATGCATGCATAGAGAAAAATTGGAAAATTTAATCCATGAAGGATAAAAATATTTCATAAATATAAAAAACCTAACGTATCAACCAAGTTAGATGGAAAAAAAAAATTTGGTGAGAATAGTTTCTAACATGAGACTATTTTACTGGTGATACGTTGAAAACTGTCTCCAATAATTTTTTTTTTTTTTTGAGAGATAGATAGCACGCTACCCGTTTCGTTTATTTCATTTAAAAATAAACTTAGCTAGAAATATAAATTAATTAGGATTCGAACTTGGGTCTCGAGTACCAATCACCAAGCCCTTTACCACTTGCTCAAATAACCAATATATAAAGTAACTTTATATACAACAATAATTGAGTATTAAAATAGGATGGAATTGGAAAAGGGAATAGGTGAAAAGAAGAGAAAAAAAAGTTGGTAAGAGACACTGAACCCAACACGTATTAGGTCACAAGACACCCTTTTACCTTCTAATTATTCCCAATATTATATATATAAATCCCTTACCTAATTTGGAATCGTATTAAAAGCGTACAGCTATATATATATATATATATATATATATACCCACTTATAAATAGGGATGCAAACGAGGCGGATCCGAGACAGGGAGGATTTTTTCGCCTTTCGTTTTATTTTTTGTTAGGATAGGACGGATTATTTTTTATTTTATTTTTGGTTCTTAATCGCTACAACAAAAATAATGTAGAGTGACACTTTTAAATGTCGGTACAGGTCAAAAAAATACTGCTGACTAAATTACCGACACTTTATAAAAGTATCGCTATATGTAGAGTCGTTATATGTGGGGCCGACTTGATTTTTGACATCACTCGTCCAGCGACATGTGACGAAAAGACACGTAGCGATTGTAATCCTCTATGATCCCTGAGAGATTCTCGTGGCCGAACTCCAGCCGTCGGAATTCTATCTCGTTGGTTGTGACGGCGGAGGAGGAGAAAGGGCGATGGCGATCATTTTTTCCTTTTTTTTTTGTTTTCCTTTTCTGCCTAGTGGGCTGGGTGAGATTGGTTAAGTAGAGAGGCTTTTTATTTTTGATTAGTTTGTGCTTTATATTTAGGGCTTAGTATATTTTTTAAAAAAAATATTTACACAAAAATATTTTAAAAATATATCCTTATAATCTAATTTTGTTGTAATATTACTGCCCAATTCGAGGCGGTGCAAGAGCTAATTTTTGGCGAATTTTTGATGAATCGGAACGGATTAAAGAAAGAAAAGAGTCATCCGCCTCCCGCTCCATTTACTTGGCGGATCGGGACGGATTCGAGACGGGTTATATTTTTCTATATTTTTTATTCCCACTTCCGGCCCTATGCGGACGGATTAATACGAGAGCTCCACCAACCCGGATTCATTTGCATCCCTACTTATAAACCCCTATAAATACCCCACACTCATAAACCCTAATCTCCACCATAAACAATTAAGCATCTCTCTCTCTCTCTCTCTCTCTCTCTCTCTCTCCCCGTAGCAATGTCCCGTGCTCCCATCAACATGTTTCTCTCTCTAAGGTAATTAAGGCCAATTTAATGGTCCTTCGATCATGCATGCATGTAGTTCAAAAATTCGCGTAGAAAGAAAATGTAGTAACATACATTGTGGATCGAATTACGTTGTGTGTGAGTCTCAAAATAGAAAAAAAAAGTACTATAATAGTTGTCCTATCACATACGTTTTTCGTACAACACAGTACGCATCTTATTTATATCACTTTAATTTTCAACTTTTGAAATAAGTTGGAGTTAAAATATGTAAATATATATTTCTTTAATTTTTAATTTGAAGCGTAGGTATTATATATTTTCTGTCCGTAATTCTAAACAAAGCTTAACACTCTTTTTCCTTTTTTTTTGTAGCGGTCGACGCGGTTATGCCGTGGCCGCAACGAGAGAGGTGGTGAGCTCATCGGCGGAGAAGGCGGTGAGGACGACGACGATTTCGGGGGATGGCGGTGGCGGCGTCGTGGCAGCGGAGCCGAAAAAGGAGATTTGTTGGATGCCGGATCCAAGATCCGGCAATTGGGTGCCCGAAAACCGGTTTGATGAAGTTGATGTGGCCGGGCTCCGAGCCCAACACCTTTCCAAGAAACAATAAAAGATGAATCTGAAAGTGCCTTTTCTTTTAATTTAAAATATAAAAGTTGGTGCTTTTTAGACGCTGCAATTTCAAATTAAGTCTAAGTTAAGCGAGGACTGAGTTTGAAACTTGTCCAAACTGAGAAGTCATTGGCTCGTTTGGTTGGATCTAATTAGAAATATAGTGTGGTCGGAGATGCTTGTAGTTGGAGATGTATTATTTACAACTTGAAAATAATTTGTTTGGTTCCGTATAATTGATCATGAAAAGTATATATCAAAATGTTATCACTTTATACCGACTGTCTCTAGCACAAGTGACAAAAGGTTTGATAATTGGTACGCGAGGTCCCAGGTTGGAAGCCTTAGTTGCTTCACATTTCTAGTTAAGTTTATTTTCTAAAAAAAATAAACGAAACAGGTAGCATGTTATCTTTCTCTCTCAAAAAAAATATATCATCACTTTATATATTTAGGGGTGAGATTATCTATTAGGTGAAAAAAAGAAAAAATTATCTTCAAAAAATGATTAGAAAAGTAAGTTTATATTTTGCTTAGAATTATTTTCTCTAACTACTACAGTTGGCTGTAAGACTAATTTGAGCGTAGTTCGACATCTATTGCCATAATAACTTAAGGATAAAAATGGGTTATGTATTGTAAAATATATCTCCTGATGGATATGTTAATAGATATTCTAATCCTAATATCCATGTTTCATTGATCAAATTTTTTTATATAAATTTGTTCTATAATTATTTTATTTGTTTTCTATTGAAATCAATTTAAAAAAAAGGAAAAGGAAAACTAAATTGGTTTTTTCTTTTAAGTTTTTTTTTTTTGCATTATTTGTGGGTTTTTTTTTTCCCTTAAAATAAATTCGGAGAGTGTTTATAATTAAATTTTAAGGAAAACCAAAAAATAACTTTCCTAGGAAATTATTAGTCCCTTAAATTAACCATTAGGAAACCAAAGATCATCAAAATGATTCCATAACCCTTAGAAAACCACGTCCATCACTAATGAAATTATATAGATATTAAATTCTCTCTACTACTATAATATATACCTTAATGACCATTCATATACCATCCCATGCACTTTATATATATATATATATAAAATAAGACAATAGGTTCTCCATTCTGTGCAAATTTGGTTTGAAAAAAAAAAGGTACAATTTTGAAACTGATCAACTTGTTTTGAACCATCACTAGGTAAACAGAGAACAACCTAGGGTGATTGATCAAACATCTTCATCACAATCAATAAAAAGTATGTAAGGGAAAAAGAAAATGGCGAAGGACGAATCGTCGTCATCTTCGGCGTCGCAGTCGTCGGTGTTCTGCAAGATCTGCATGGAGACTGCACGGGCGGCGGAGATCTTCCGAAACAACAACTGCGACCACGCCTTCTGCCACAGCTGCCTTTCCAGGTACATCGATGTGAAGGTTCAGGAGAAGTGCGTGTTGACGGCGGCCGTGAAGTGCCCGGAGATCGGATGCGAAGGCGCGCTAGAGCCCGAGTTATTTAAACATAAGCTCCCGCAGGCGGTGCTCGTGAGGTGGGCCGACGCGCTGTGCAAGTTGACGCTTCCTACGTCCCGAAGGTCCGTTGAAATAGTCCTTCATTTTTCTCTGATCGCTTAAGCTAGCTACTAGAAATGTACGTGATAGCACAGGCCTAGTTCGTTACACTCAGAACCTCCTGCGGTGATTGTAAAGCTTCGTTCGAAATATTTAAGCAACTAAAAGACGATCTTTTAATATTTTTATATTCAACAGATTGTACTGTCCCTTCAAGGATTGTTCGGAGTTAATACTGAACGATAGTAGCGAGAGATTGAAGCAGTCGGAGTGCCCGTACTGTCGGAGGTTGTTCTGGGCCCAGTGCAAGGTCGCATGGCATTACGGGACGAGCTGCGGGGAGTTTCGGAAGTTCGAAGAGGGAATAGAGAGGGAGAGGGAGGAAGATCTCCTGCTGCTGAAGGTCGCGAAGGACAAGAACTGGAAGAGGTGCCCTAGTTGCAAGTATTTTGTGGAGAAGACAGGAGGGTGCTTGCACATTACATGCAGGTACTAGTATGCGACATCCCAGTAGTCCCATATCAGATAGTGTACATAAGTATATATTTTGGTTTTGTAAAGAACCATCTAGAGGTTTACTAAATCTCTTGTTCTTGTTCTTCTTTTTTCTTTTCTTTTTTTCACCGTATATGAAGTTCTCAATATAGTTGAAAACATAAATAAATGCTAGGCCAAATAATTATTCAAACTCTGCATGACGTCCATATATAGCAGGTTCAACATAAACCTCACATACCACCAGGAATTAATTGTACAATTTACACAACTACGATAGATGACAGAAGCAGACAACTACTTCCGGTACAATAAAAAAGTTTTACGCTGCACGAAATCGATTCGCTTCAATTAAGGAATACCCAGTCTGACTTAAAAAAAAAAAAAAAAAAATCTCCGTTGCGAACTAGTTTTTTAATGTTATTATATGTTCTTCTCCTGATACGAAATAAGTACAAGTATTTTTGCCTCTTTCAAACATACATAAATTCCCCTCCTCGAAGAGCATTCGCTGCGCCCTTTCTTTCTTCTTCTGCTTCCCTTTCTCGTTCTTTCCAGCTCTCGTACTCATGATCATCTGTTCTCAGCTCATATCTGCATACTGGGCACGAATTGTGCTCATCCTGCAGTGTTTACAAGCATAAGAATTCAAACAGCGGAAACTTCAAATTATTATCTGCAGTTGACTTGAAACAACTAAACTATCACAAGGCTCTATCAGAATGCTAAGTACAAGGACTTAATTGCATCCTACAGCAATTACAGCAACAGCAATCCAAGGGCACTAACGTGGTATGATCTAAACTAAGGGTATTAATATGTTATCGAAATATACGAACTAGGGGATTAACCAATGTTTTCCCAGTCCAGTGGAGTTAAAAATGCTGTAGTGTTGTAGAGAGATTACCAGCCACGGCTTAAGACAAGGTGGGTGGAAGAGATGCTTGCAAGGCAATTCCTGCATCTTGTCATTGATGACTAAGTTCTCGCGGCAAACGGCACACTGGGTTTCCCTGCCAAGCCTCGCAAGGATCTCCTCGGTGACACTGATAATAGGAAGATTAGCAACAACTTCCTTTGAAGCTGGTGGCGGCCTGTGGGGCCCAGCGCCTATTTCCTGAAATGGATCAGCAGGGTTGACTGAGGTTAGCATTTAGTATTGCTCCAGCTGAATCTAAATTTGGTTATATAAGGTCTTGGATTTCAACTAGATCTCATGTAGAAGATTCGTTAATGAAATTGGATTAAACTGCATAGAAGAAAAGCTCCTTATCCAGCAGAAGAATAGTATAGAAGAAAAGGCACAAAATCCACTATCAAAGAGGCTACAATTCATGAAACTTCCATAAATCTTCACAATATCTAACTTGCAGAAATAAATACTGTCAACAAGCATCTTGATCCTAGATAAGCAAAAGCAAAAACTAGCATCATTTAATCACCAAGTAAACAAATCCAGTCCTATTGTCTCTCTGCTAAGTGCAATGTTCCTCGTTATTCTTCAGTCAACTGTTGGAGAGACTATCCAACTCCAGATCCACACTACGGAATCACTTTAAAAGGAGATGCTCTCTGCCTCCCTGGAAGCTAGTCAGTATCTATCCAACTTTGATGAGTTCAGAGAACCACAAACACTAGCGCAAACTAAAACTGCAGTCAATTGCTTAAAGCCAAAGTCTTCCGCTAAGTACACGATTTAGTAGTTTCATGAAATCTAAATTCACAACTTAAAAGTTCTGTCTAAGCATTTTGTACCCTTGGAATTTCTAGCATACAATAATAAGATAAAAAAAAAAATCGGGTCAAATGGCACTCAATAATAAGATAAAATAAAATAGGGGCAAATCTAAAACAGCAATTTATCTAAAGTAAATGGAGCCTTTAAGTCTTAACAGCATCAATTACACACCAATCAGTTCTATAAACAATAGTCTCCACAAGCCAATTATGACTAAGGGTTCTCATCTCAATGCCACATGAAACCCAGCAAGAGATGCACCGTATCATCCTTTAATTCAAACAGTCAATCATAATGTGGATGATACTGAAGTGTTTTACTTTCGCAGGGATAAGCAATACCTGCAATGATGCTTCAATGACATTTTCAAGGTCCAGAACATCGGTCACATTGCTTAACAGTTCTTGAATGGCCTGAGGAATCTGATCAGCCATAGCACCCTCGGTTCCACTGTTATTGTCCTGACTTTGCGAAGATTCAGGAATAGAGGTCCAATCTTCTGCAACAGCTAGGTTTCTAAGCAGATTCTGAGCAACAAGCCATGAAGGAGGTGGTGGCTCAGGTTCCACCGTCAAATGCCCTTCAAAAAGAAATCTGGAATCTGGAGAAAGGCACTATATCAGGTAAATAGAATACTAAGATAAGAAACAAGAAAACTTCAAAAAAGAGAAACTTCACAAGAATTAAGACCTAATTTTGGTAAAATAAAGTGCTAATGGTTCTATTCTAAGGTTCAAATGTGAAAATTCACAGGCTTTTAACAGTAACTATTCCTTAGAATATTCAATTAAGAAAAAGAACTTATTTTGAATATTTGTGCAAATGCTACTTCTTTTTTGAAAAATCTAGGAAGTATCATAAAACTTTTGCAATTCTAAGTTTTTCTACGACACATAAAAAACTTATAATTCACATGCATAACCTACAACACGTATGGATGCACTTCCATGTAGGCTATGCAGTTTTACTATAGGTCGTATATTGCAAATTATGAAAACTGTGCCTTTTAGTCCCCTGCTACATCTTCTTGCAGCTGTAGCTCCCTCCAGTGAAGTATTTAACAAATAAAAAGATATCGTGCTTCTTATGTCGGAGAAAGCTGAAATGAGATACCGACCTACAAAAACAGAAGCTCCAATTTGCATCTTCTGCTTCTATTGCAAAAGAGAAGCTACTGGAGGAACTTAAATATAGAGCTTCTCCTAATAGCACTAGCCAAACAACACTTCATCAAACTTCCGTAAACCATATAATAAGGCCAAAAAGGCCCTTGATTGAAGACAT
Organism: Ananas comosus; assembly: GCF_001540865.1. Classification (NCBI taxonomy): domain Eukaryota; kingdom Viridiplantae; phylum Streptophyta; class Magnoliopsida; order Poales; family Bromeliaceae; genus Ananas; species Ananas comosus. Next base: position 8,689,381 of record NC_033640.1, read on the forward strand.
GCAATTTTCCGAATTACAGTGCTGGCATATGCATGTAACAAAGATGCACATCTAAAGGGTATTAACCCAAAAATCCCTAGCAAATAGCTGCACTACTTGCTGGAATCTAGCCACCAGAATACCAGATTTGATATACTACAGCTCTTGTATCAAATACTTGGTCTGCTAATGCAATCTTTGTTAACTACAAGCTAAAACTTTAGTAAATGTACTTATATACCCGATTCATTTAGACATGTTTGTTCAAAACATTGTCCCAATACAAAACACTGCCCCAATACAATTCCAGCAAATAGGCTTCTCAACAAATCTTCAATTTTTAATAGCATACATCAAACCCAAAAAAAGAAAAAAAGACCTCCAAGGCTCCAACATAGAAAATGATAACTTATCAAGTATTAACCATCAGTCCACTCCACTTTAGAAAGGCTAGTTACTTGTGTTATTTATACCTGTAGGTCTGTTGGATGCTGGAACCTCATTCTCTACATCATGCAAATGTTCACGTGCCCTAGCAATGCATTTCTTCAGGTGCTCCTTTTGTGAAGATTCAGTTACCAGGCTCTCTGCTTCTTCAAAAAGCCTCAGCCCAGCAAGCCAGAAACCTGATGCAGTATATCTAGTCTGAAGTATAGTTGCTACACGACAAACTGTAGAATATATCTGCCAGAAAATCACCGATAAATATCAACTTACAAAATGGTACAGAATAGGACTAGCGGTAGATTAATTAGAAAGTTCGAAACACATTAAGATATTGATATCGATCAAATCTTCAGATATGGAAAAAGTAGGCCAGTTGGAATCTTCTAAGGCATTACAAACTAAGAACATCTAAAAATATCGACAAAGAAATAAGACATTATAATTATAGGTAGTCACAACTGTCTAGTGAGGGATACTATAATTACAGAATTTGACTATGACAGTACTTCACGCATTCTCCTAGACATGGAAAACTCAAGTTTGAAGAAACAAACATTGTTAAGCTTTATTTTAGCTGCACTGTGACGCCCCGACTTCCCAAGGGGTTACCTATCCAAGGACTACTCCCGTCTTAGCACGCTTAACTTTCTTAATCTTTTAGGCTTAGCCACCATCCAAAATGCTTAAGCCGAATTAAGAGTTTTAGCCCTATTATATCCAGATATCCTATATATAGGATTACCTGGGGTCTCACAATCTCCCCCCTTTAAGCCTTGACGTTCTCGTCAGACTCAGACTTATAAGTACCAGGCGATGTAAGACTCGTCTCGCTAGCCTTGTCATTCCGATCCTGACTCAGCCGAAACTCATCTCACACTTCCGGCTGGTAATTGGCTCTGATACCAGCTATGACGCCCCAACTTCCCAAGGGGTCACCCATCCTAATACTACTCCCGTCCTAGCACGCTTAACTCTCTTAACCTTTAGGATCTAACCACCACCCAAAATACTTAAACCGGATTAAGAATTTTAACCCTATTATATCCTATATATAGGACTATTTGGGATCTCACATGCACTTAGCATAACACCTGAATAGAATAAGTCGTTTCCTTGTTGCGCTCAACAAAGCAGAACCCAAAAATTAATCATACTGCACTTCGTTCATCAAGTCGGCAATTGGTCTTTTGCACACTACCGAATTTAGATCTTACAATTATACATGGAATGGTGCCATACAAGCATTTTTGAAAAGACACCAATTTCCACCCAACTAGGGCTGCCCTTACAGCGCCAGTGGGGCCCTAACGCCATCACCACCAATTCGAAACTCTTTTCCTAAGTTAAGCTTCTATGTTTCCAACAAATATGAAAGGTCCAAATAAAATCCGCAATTATTCATTCACTTCTCAAAATGATTATATAGACGCAATTTAGGAAAACTCTAAACTAAAACGACTTATGCTAAACATGCAAAAGGTGACCCCTTTCAATCAAATTCAACATGTCCACGACAACAACCCTCCCTTCGAAACCAAAATTTTACCAATCCCGCAAACAAATCACAACTTGCCTTACCAAAAAATCTACTTGATTTCATACGGTAATTGACGTTATTGAGAGATTAAACGTACGGATTTGCGGATCGAAGGGGAAGCAGAGGCGTAGCGCTCGCGAAGGAGTGCGGAGATGGAGGAGACGGCCTCCTCGAAGGAGTGCTTCTTCGCGAGCTTCCTCTGCAGCGCCTCTAGCTCCTTTTCCATTAGGGCTTCCTCCAACGCCATGATCGACGCACCTTTGTTGTAGAATCTATCGAATCGGGACGAGATCGTTCCAAACCCTAACACGATCTCTCTCTCTCTCTCTCTCTCTCTCTCTTCGTCGGCTTCGGTGGTTTAAAAAGCGGCGAATTTTTTTCTTGAGGAAGGGGGCGAAACCACGGGAAAACGTTGCATTAGCCGTGTCTATAGACCCGGTTTGCCGACTTTAATGTAATTGCAGACAGGCCCGCAACACGTGCCAACAAAATATCGCCACGATACAGTTTTCGTATCGATGGCATATCTTAAAATCTTTTATTTTTTAAATTAATAAATAATTTTTGGCCAATCTGCATAAAAAATTAATAAAATATTAATAAACCGTAGAACATTTTATTACAAAAAAATAATATCGCACCTATTAAACACCAACTTAAAAATTTTATACCGACACATATGGCAACTCGTAATCGGATGTACTCACATCAGCACTTAACTCCTTACTAAAAAAAAAAAAATAATTCCCAATTTAAATATAATCTTATTTAATATTAAATTGTTTGATATAAATAAATAAGCAGAATTAGGGAAATATTTTTCCTGTTGATAAGAAATGAAATGAAAAAATTATTTTTTAATATCAGTACTAAAAATGCATGTGTTGACAATAACATCACTTAATACAAAACGGGACTCTATGAAGCCACGTTGGCACTAAGCCGCGTGGTTGGAGAACAAATTTAATAAAATCGTGTGTTGCCAAATTAACATAAATATTCGTTACCAGAAGAACAATGTAAATTTATTTTGAAAACATTCGTAATATTTTCGAGGAATCCTTAGTACCGTTTGGAATAAAAACTAGAAACAATCACTAAAAAAATTTTAAAAATAAAATAATAATATAGTAATATATTTTTTAAAAAATTAATTAAAAATTATATAGTACATTTATGAGATCCTGTTTGACTGTGGAGGTCGACACTCTGGGGAATCGTCGGGACAATCCAGTCGCGTGGCGCAAATAGACAAAACGGATCGTGGACCGAGCACCTTCAGCGAAAGAAATCTGCAAAAGGGCAGATTGGCCTGCCTGCTGAACCTAACAGCCAGCGGCTACCAGACGGCTAATATATACTTCTGAGGTGCGTACTGCCTCGGTTAAGCTTCCGTACCGGGACGCGATCGCGTGGACCGGACAGACCAGGAGTAGGTGCAGGGACTTGTTAGTATTTTACCGTTGCCTTTTTTATCTCCTCACTTCCCCTCTATAGAGTTCCGAACGAAGAAAGAGTGCCGTCTTGCTGCAATTCTCCATCTCTACTCACTCGCGGCCCCATGGTCCGTAGAAGCAATATAGCTCAGGATTCGTCGCCGACAGTCGGGCCGCGCGGAGCCGTGGCACTTTCCGCGTCTGGTTCGCTGTACAGCCGGCAGCGGAGTTTCGCCGTTTTTTTCTGTCGAAAGCGGCCCGTTTGCTCGGAGTGAGATTTCAGCATTTCCCCCTGGATTTGAGCACAGTTTAACTACCACATCGGTAAATTGTGTTGCGAAATCCACCGTCGACTGTTAATATTCAGCCTCGTTCATCTGACGTAGATATCTTGATTGCGACGAGACTATGTCTTGGATTCGATTGCGAGAGAAACCACGAACCCTACTGCGAATTTCGGTGAAGTTTAGCTTCGAAATCCTTCTCTTCCTGCGGCTGTGATTTTGGACGAATTGAGAAATTTGTGTTTAGTTTGATAGCTCGATTTCGAGACTCGAGCGTTTTTTGTTACCAGCAGATGGGAATCCGTCGAGCTTCGCTTCCGCCAGTGTTGGAAGCTTTTCGGTGGGTTACATCGCTTACTCCTAAGTTCTATTGGTCGAACATTATAAGATCTGATCCGGTAATTAAATTTAGCTCAAAATTCATGGATATTCTTAGAAATAAAATCTAATTATTCGGGCATATTTTACAATAAATAGATATACATTTAGACTTGAAAATGAATATAGGAGAAAACCTGCGATCGACTGTCACATTAAAGTACCTGATTGCTCTACGGAGCCTTAAAATATCGTATGTCGCAGTTCTTCGAGACGATACCAGGTAGTGTAGAATATTACAAACTCTCGGTCGCCGAGTCGATTTACAGGTCGTCAGGCTTTCGGGACGGTTGGTGCCTGTCAAATGTTTAGGTGGACCCGTCATCGCCTTTTTCGTCAGCTTGTTGCGACGGCATGTTACTATTGTTGTAGACGTTGATCGGATTACTGACTTTGCTAGTTGAGCCTGATGACTCACAGAGATACGCGCATAACCGGTTGGGGGGGTAGCGCCCACGATGCCACTCCGAAATCAACTGTCTTTGTTGGTATCGCTCATTCGCAAATTGTACTTGCTCTCCACCAACCATTCAGGTGGATATAGCCCGAACGTCACAACGGCAGACGTGTATAGTCCCGGGGAGGGTATCTTACAGCCCGATTGGATTGGGTCATTACTACTTTTTCCTACATTGCTATGGTAAGCATGATATGTAGGGATTGATAGCGTAAGTGTACTTCCTACTTTCCACTACTATGCTTCCTTACTGTAGACTTAGTGGTGACCGATGTTTAGGCGACCATGAAGACACTGTGTAACAATATTCCACCCCAGTCGTTAACCGTATTTTTGCAAGAGCCACCAGTTCCGGGCTGCTTCAACTCCTGATCCAGATCGAGGGGCCAATAGTACATTTATGAGATCCTGTTTGACTGTGGAGGTCGACACTCTGGGGAATCGTCGGGACAATCCAGTCGCGTGGCGCAAATAGACAAAACGGATCGTGGACCGAGCACCTTCAGCGAAAGAAATCTGCAAAAGGGCAGATTGGCCTGCCTGCTGAACCTAACAGCCAGCGGCTACCAGACGGCTAATATATACTTCTGAGGTGCGTACTGCCTCGGTTAAGCTTCCGTACCGGGACGCGATCGCGTGGACCGGACAGACCAGGAGTAGGTGCAGGGACTTGTTAGTATTTTACCGTTGCCTTTTTTATCTCCTCACTTCCCCTCTATAGAGTTCCGAACGAAGAAAGAGTGCCGTCTTGCTGCAATTCTCCATCTCTACTCACTCGCGGCCCCATGGTCCGTAGAAGCAATATAGCTCAGGATTCGTCGCCGACAGTCGGGCCGCGCGGAGCCGTGGCACTTTCCGCGTCTGGTTCGCTGTACAGCCGGCAGCGGAGTTTCGCCGTTTTTTTCTGTCGAAAGCGGCCCGTTTGCTCGGAGTGAGATTTCAGCATTTCCCCCTGGATTTGAGCACAGTTTAACTACCACATCGGTAAATTGTGTTGCGAAATCCACCGTCGACTGTTAATATTCAGCCTCGTTCATCTGACGTAGATATCTTGATTGCGACGAGACTATGTCTTGGATTCGATTGCGAGAGAAACCACGAACCCTACTGCGAATTTCGGTGAAGTTTAGCTTCGAAATCCTTCTCTTCCTGCGGCTGTGATTTTGGACGAATTGAGAAATTTGTGTTTAGTTTGATAGCTCGATTTCGAGACTCGAGCGTTTTTTGTTACCAGCAGATGGGAATCCGTCGAGCTTCGCTTCCGCCAGTGTTGGAAGCTTTTCGGTGGGTTACATCGCTTACTCCTAAGTTCTATTGGTCGAACATTATAAGATCTGATCCGGTAATTAAATTTAGCTCAAAATTCATGGATATTCTTAGAAATAAAATCTAATTATTCGGGCATATTTTACAATAAATAGATATACATTTAGACTTGAAAATGAATATAGGAGAAAACCTGCGATCGACTGTCACATTAAAGTACCTGATTGCTCTACGGAGCCTTAAAATATCGTATGTCGCAGTTCTTCGAGACGATACCAGGTAGTGTAGAATATTACAAACTCTCGGTCGCCGAGTCGATTTACAGGTCGTCAGGCTTTCGGGACGGTTGGTGCCTGTCAAATGTTTAGGTGGACCCGTCATCGCCTTTTTCGTCAGCTTGTTGCGACGGCATGTTACTATTGTTGTAGACGTTGATCGGATTACTGACTTTGCTAGTTGAGCCTGATGACTCACAGAGATACGCGCATAACCGGTTGGGGGGGTAGCGCCCACGATGCCACTCCGAAATCAACTGTCTTTGTTGGTATCGCTCATTCGCAAATTGTACTTGCTCTCCACCAACCATTCAGGTGGATATAGCCCGAACGTCACAACGGCAGACGTGTATAGTCCCGGGGAGGGTATCTTACAGCCCGATTGGATTGGGTCATTACTACTTTTTCCTACATTGCTATGGTAAGCATGATATGTAGGGATTGATAGCGTAAGTGTACTTCCTACTTTCCACTACTATGCTTCCTTACTGTAGACTTAGTGGTGACCGATGTTTAGGCGACCATGAAGACACTGTGTAACAATATTCCACCCCAGTCGTTAACCGTATTTTTGCAAGAGCCACCAGTTCCGGGCTGCTTCAACTCCTGATCCAGATCGAGGGGCCACAAGGGCGTCGCGAGTTAGAGCCCTACCGGACGTGCTGAGCTAGAGGTGCCCTACTGCAGGTAGATGTTTTGTTTCGAGTTTATGTACATAGTTGACTTAACTCGCCAGTGCGAGTAGCTCTGTATTTTGGATCTGAACTATGTATATGAAACTCTGTCTTATTTAGCTTTTGTTTTCTCTAGCAGCTCTCTACTACTGTTCGTAGTAGTGTTTGATTTACAGGTACAGCTATCGCTTCGTATACAGAAAAATTTTTTTTGTATACGGCGGATTTGTCGGCGTGCCCGGGAAACGTGTAATCCGGGGCGTGACAAATTTATAATATAATATTTCATGTAACAATTTAATTTAAAATAGTATATTTATTTTATTATATACAATTATTTATTTTATGTGACAATTTATTTTATATAATTTATTCATAATATACGTAATGAATAAAGTATAACTAACAATATCCTTATAATTTTAATTAATAATAGTATAAATTTCAATACAAATTAAAATATATATATATAATACATAAAAAAATAATTTTTTATATATAGTACTTAATATAAAAAATAATTAAATTAAAATATAAATGATAAAACTTAATAAAATAAATAATATATCAAATTTAATTAATTTATAATATATAATAAAATTTAAGTATAAATATATTATAATAAAAATAATATTTATATTGAACTAGGCTGGAATACTCTCAATAACACCAAGTTGTTGGTGCTATTAATTTTTTAGTCCTTGGATTGAGAAATGTGCGGGTAGGATGATGTGGGCCCTTTAGGGTTGAGTGAGTGGTTGGTTGAATAGTATAATCTAACGGGTAAAAATAATCAGAAGGGTTAATCTAACGACAGAAAACTTGATAGCACCAAATGCCTGGTACTATCGATAGCGTAGCAACCGGACTCTATTTATATTAATATACTTATTTATATATCTACTTATCTAATAAAATAAAGAGAAGAATAGAGTTGTTCCTAGGAATAATTTTTAACATGTTGTTCCAGAACAATCCAGAACAACCCGTTTAGATTGAAACAACTCATTCCCTCTTGTTTCGCTAGCTTTTGGCTAGAATTCGGGGAATATCCCCCCTTGTTCCGGGATATTCCTCAAGCCAAACGCAGCCTAAGAGCTAAACCAATAAAAAATTACCACATATCCATTAAAAATTTGGGCACAACTGTTTCACCATAAACCGACTCTAAAATATACATTAAAAATAAAATTACAGTCGTATAATAAATTATTTAAATATTATATATTATATCATATTTTAGTTTACAGAATTAATCATCAAATATTTCATCAATTATATAATATTTTATATGGTGTCTGAAATATTAGTATGCACCGGATGCACGCAAATATTTCTCCTCTTATCACCAGAACAAACTCTCATTTTGGCATTAAGTTCTTAACAAATGAAAATTTGCCATATCTTGAAAATTTTGAATGTGTCACTTCACCATAAATTGACTCTAAAATATATATTAAAGATAAAATTTAAGTCATATAATAAATTATTTAAATATTTTATATTATGTCATACTTTATTTTACAGTATATATCATAGTTAGATTCGAATTCAGCAAAAATTCGGTACGGGTATAATACGCATAAAATTCGTTTTCTAATTTTTAAATTCGTCGAAAAATTCGACTTAAAAAATAAATTCGGTATAAAATATAAAATATAAGATATAAAATATAATATAATCTATATTTAAATATAAAAATTATAAGTTTTTATTCAGATTTTCAATATTCGAGAATAATTCGCGAATAATTCGCAAATTATTCGGTTGGCCAAAAAATTCGCGAATAATTCATTTTTTTTTGAAAAAATTCGTAAACGGACCGTTTAATTCGGATTTTCAAACATTCGCAAATAATTCGTGAATAATTCACAAATTAACTAACAAAGGTATATATTAATTATCAACTACTCTATCAATCATATAATATTTTATACGGTGTATAAATATTACTACGCAACAGATGCAAGTAAATATTTCTCCTCTCATTTGGAAGTGACAAAATCATCTTTATTACACATTAAGTCACCAACTAATAGTGGACGACCACATGTGTACTAAAAATTTTGGATGTTTCTACTATAATGTAAACACGTATGTACTATCTATTTGACAATAGCAATAACATCACATTATCACGTTGGGCACTAAGGGCTGAACCAATAAAAAATTACCACATATCTATTGAAAATTTGGGCATAATTATTTCATCATAAACCGACTCTAAAATATAGATTAAAAATAAAATTATAGTCGTATAATAAATTATTTAAATATTATATATTATATTATATTTTATTCTACAGAATTAATCATCAAATACTTCGTCAATTATATAATATTTTATATAGTGTCTGAAATATTAGTGTGCACCAGGTGCACGCAAATATTTCTCCTCTTATCACGGGAACAAACTCTCACTTTGGCGTTAAGTTCTTAACAATGAAAAATTGTCATGTCTTGAAAATTTTGAATGTGATGTTTCACCGTAAATTGACTCTAAAATATACATTAAAGATAAAATTTAAGTCGTATAATAAATTATTTAAATATTTTATATTATATCATACTTTATTTTACAGTATATATCATAGTTAGATTCGAATCAGTAAAAATTCGGTACAAGTATAATACACATAAAATTCGTTTTCTAATTTTTAAATTCGTTGAAAAATTCGACTTAAAAAATAAATTCGGTATAAAATATAAAATATAAAATATAAAATATAAGATAATCGATATTTAAATATAAAAATTATAAGTTTTTTATTCAGTTTTTCAATATTCGGGAATAATTCACGAATTATTCGGCTGGCCAAAAAATTCGCAAATAATTTATTTTTTTGGGAAAAAATTCGTAAACAGGCCGTTTAATTCGGATTTTCAATAATTTGCAAATAATTCGTTAATAATTCGCGAATTAACTAACAAATGTATATATTAATTATCAACTATTCTGTCAATCATATAATATTTTATGCGGTGTATAAATATTAATACGCACCAGATGCAAGTAAATATTTCTCCTCTCATTTGGAAGTGACAAAATCATCTTTATTACACATTAAGTCACCAACTAATAGTGGGCGACCACATGTGTACTAAAAATTTTGGATGTATCTATTATACCGTAAACATGTATGTACTATCTATTTGACAATAACATCACATCACAACGGGCTCTCATGAGGCGACGTTGTGCACTAAGGGGTGAACCAATAAAAACTTACCACATATCTATTGAAGATTTGGGCATAATTGTTTCACATAAAACTTACCACATAAAATTATAGTGGTATAATAAATTATTTAAATATTATATATTATATCATATTTTATTTTATAGAATTAATCATCAAATACTTCGTCAATTAAATAATATTTTATATGGTGTCTAAAATATTAGTATGCACCGGGTGCACGCAAATATTTCTCCTCTCATCACCAAAACAAGCTCTCAATTTGGCATTAAGTTCTTAACCAATGAAAAATTGCCATGTCTTCAAAATTTTGAACGTGCCCGTCTCACCATAAATCGACTCTAAAATAAACATTAAAGATAAAATTTAAGTCGTATAATAAGTTATTTAAATATTTTGTATTATATCATACTTTATTTTATAGTATATATTAATTATCAACTACTCTATCAATCATATAATATTTTATGCGGTGAATAAATATTAATACGCAATAGATGCAAGTAAATATTTCTCCTCTCATTTAGAAGTGCCAAAGTCATCTTTATTACACATTAACTCACCAACTAATGGTGGACTACTACATGTGTACTAAAAATTTTGGATGTATCTATTATACCGTAAACACGTATTCTAAAATATATATCAAAAATAAAATTTTCATAACATAATAAATTATTTAACTATTTTTTATTATATTATATTTTATTTTATCGTATTAATTATCAAATGTTCTATCAATCATATAATATTTTATATGGTATATAAAAAATTAGTACACACCAAGTGCAAGCAAATATTTCTATTCTCTTTTTGAAGGTGATAAAGTTATATCCATTAAGTTATTAACTAATGGAGAATTACTATAAATCTACTAAAAATTTTGAATGTACTCATTGCACGGTATACTTACTCTAAAATATATGTGAAAAGAAAATTTCAATAGCATAATAAATTATTTGAATATTTTATTATGCATAGAGCTACTATGCTATTGAAAGTATAGAGAATCTGGTGCTTCTGATTTTTTGGCCTTTAGATCAACCCCTTTGATCATTTATAACCCTTTGGATTAATACTATTATCTTGTAGGGATCACTCAACCCTAGGGGTACTACTCAACCCTAAGGGGCACCACAATCATCACAACCGTACAATTCTTAATCCAATGGTCCAAAAGTCGAAAGCATCAACTCCTCTATGTTTCCGATAGCATAGTAGCTCTACACTTTCATTATATCATATTATTATAATTAAGATGGGCCTCTTCATATGTAATATTCAATAAAGACTTCCAATTTTAACATTTTAGTTGAAACTTTTATTTTATAAAATAGCTGCTAAATTATTAGATTTGATTGAATTTTAAAATAACTACCCGCAGCATTGCACGGATCCATTAACTAGTAAATTAATTATTTAAGCTAAACATATAGGGCCATACACGAACTATCCATTTATTTAACTCCACAAATTTTAAAGGACTATTATTTATTTAAAAATTAAATACCCGTATATCTATATTTATCTATATCTATATGTTATTTTTCAAAAAATTTGCCATATGACAGTTTCTCCTTTACTCTTACGTTCTCCCCCTCTTTCCATTTCCTGATACTTTGTCTTTCCACCCCCAATCTCTGCCGGATGCTTTGTCTTATTACTCACACACTTTTCAATTAATGTGTTCGCATGGTCTATTGTTTTTTAAATAAATCACTTTCATAAAAAAAAAAAGAGTAAAATAAAATATCTTTATATTCTTTTTTCTTATACTATTTGTATTTATTAATGTCTTTTGACAAGTCAAAAAGTTTTAAAATTTTTACTCTATCAATCTTTTGTTTTTTATAATATTAGTTCATTGCACTTTTTTTTCTTATACTTTCTATACATACTAATATATTATTCCCCATAAAATTTGTCACATGGCAGTTTCTCCTTCATTCTTACCTTCTCTCCCCTTTCCATTTCCTGATACTTCGTCTTCCCACCCCCAATCTCCACCGGATGCTTTGTCTTCTCGTTCGTTCACTTTTCAATTGGTATATTTTTATTGTTTATTATTATCTAAATAAATTACTTTAGCAAGAAAAAAAGAATAAAACAAGATCTCTTCATACTCTTTTTTTTATACCATTTTTGTTTATTGATATATCATGTTAAGTCAAAAACTTTTAAAATTTTTACTTTATCAATATTCTGTTTTTTATAGTATTTGTCTGCTACAACAAAAGGAAAGCATATTATAAAAAATAATAAAATAAATAAAATAAAAACTTTTCAGCTGTCGTTATTTCAAAATGTTGTATAGTTGAGGGTTCTCCATACAATTTTACCCTCTTTTCAAGCACTCTCCCATTTCCCTCTTCCGCTCCTCTCTCCACTCTTCTCTCCGCCACAGCGCCATTAACAACGAAGGTCTCTCTCTCTCTCTCTCTCTCTCTCTCTCTCTCTTGCTGGGATTAAGGTGCTGAAAAGTCCAATTTTTACGTGTTTTAGATCGGGATCTAGGGTTTTCCGATGGCGAATTTGGGTAAAAGAGTCGACATCCAGAGCCTCCTCGCGCTCGGAGATGACCTGATCGGAGTCCTCAAGTCCCAAAAGGACGGGGACGCTCTGATGCAATCGTGCGAGGGCGCGAAGATGCTCCGATCCTTCTCGCGCTCGGATGCTCGCGAAATCCATGTCTCTTCGCAGGGTAAGCTTCAATTTCTACCTCTATGTTTTTTAGTTTTTGTTGATTTTTTTCTCCTCATTATTTATCACAGATTAGGGTTTGTGGTGCTTGAAGCAATAAGATATTGGTAGAAATGTAGGAAGACCCTCTGATTTATGGCCATTTTTGAAATAGGCCCTTTAACTATTAATCGTATTGATTTGAGTTCTTTTTCTAAGTTATAATGGGAATTACTTAAAATTAATGTCCACATTAGGTCCTAAGGGCATGCTTGAAGGGAGTAGAGTTGCTTATGACTGTAAATGCACAATTCCGCTCTTTGGTTTGCTGTAAATTAAATTCGTTCGTAACTTTATTTTTTCAAAATGCTGTAATTGACTTTGCTGTAGTTAGCGCCAAAGTCAATTACGGGAGAAAGAAATAGAAAAAAAAAAAAATAACTGTTGTAATTTTTTTTATCTTCTTATGTGCTAATGTGAAATTTTTTTTGTAAAATAAACAAACAAAGTGAGATAAATACGGTTCTAAAATTATTGACTTTCTTTCAAACAAATAGCATTAAAAAAAAAAAAAAATTATCACCTGAACTTGACTTCAACTGAAAGTCATTTGCAACTTGAAAATAACTTACGGGCAAACAAACAGGCTCTAAGCAGAATTCTATAGTTCCATCGGTTGAAAAAGCGTTCAACCATTAACATTTGGCAGAATCACTGTTGAATTGAATAAAATCCCTCTTTAATTGATGAAAGAAACTTAATTCAAAAAAAATTTGAGGGGCCATGTGAATCGAAGGAAAAATAGTAGAGGGTCTATTTCAAAATTGTCTGGGGTCCCTGTACTTTTTTACCTATCATATTTGGCTCAATTAGGGTGTTTCTCAAGTATAGCTCATTTTCTTAACATTAAGAAATTTGAAAGAGCTTCTTAGTTTCGATGGCTTCTAGTATAATGAGAGTTAGCAACAAGCTTCGATTTGTGTTCTTTGCAGTTCTACTAGAAAATTTCTAAGGGGGTGTTTGGTTCCTTGGAAAAGTGTGGGAAACTGGTTTTCGAGAAAAAAAATTTCCATAGAAATCACCCTTTTTCACAGTTTTCGTTTTTTGGATAAAAAAGTGAGAAAACAAAAACACTACTTTTTTCCATAAAAATCTGAAAAAGAAATTTCAGAAAACTACATTTCCCAGGAATCAAACTGATAGAAAATACTTTTCCAACCAAAATACTATTTTTTGTAATATTTTTTGGGAAACCAAACGCCTCCTAAGCGAAAGATGAAATTTCCTCCATTTCAATCAGGTTGCAGACTGCTTTCAAACAATAACTCATCTCACGGGAGAAAACAAATATGCTCCTTTTTCTAGCGTTTTATATGAGAAATGATCCTTTTATGATTTGCCTGGATGTTCCAACAATTAAAGTAAAGAGATTTTAGGAAAATTAATATTTATTTATTTTTATATAAGAGAGGAAAATAAATATTAATTTGTAGAATTTGGCTATCCCGGACTTCAATTTTATAAGCAGTAAAATAATATGATGCACGATAGGATAATAAGATCCTTTGCTGCAATCAAGTGTCTAAAATGTATTGTCTTGCAGCCATCATTCTGTTGACATTTCTAGTAGAAAAACGTATATTGATTTTTCTTAAATGATAAATAGACTTTTCGTCTGAATTTATATCCATGTACTTTTGGTCCATTCTCTTTCTCGAAACAATTTCTACTAGTGTTAGCTCAGATCCATTGTGTTTTCCGTCTTTGATCTAGAATTGCAGTTACTGTAGCAGTAAAAGAAAAAAGAAGAAATTAAAATCTTTAAAATTGCTCTAATTGGAACTAAAATCAATTCCTCGGCAGTTTCAATGGCATTTTTTGAGCATTTTTTAGTCATGTGTACAAGATTTGCGTTTGATGTTTCTTTCTCTTTCTTGGAAAAAGTACTTACATACACGACATGCGTTTCAATACTACTAGTTATTGACTCAAGAATGGTGGTTTATCATATTTCATTTCAGGTGTGTCAAAAAACAATATTTACTATATCGTCTGCCATTCTTTCTTGTCCTTTAGAACTTCAATATTTGTGATCCTTTCCAACCATTTTAATATGGTAAAGAGATGGTTCTAGGGGATCTTTGGATGCCAAGTCATTTTCTGCGGCGTGATGGTGAGGTCCATCAGACCATAATTATAACGTGTAAATATGGAACAAGCCTTTTTGGCCTCCAATATCTTGTTATACCCATTTGCAATCACCAAGTATACATGGGCTTTCTGACGGTCTCATGAAAAATCCCATTGAATGTCGCACAGTAGTTTGGATTAGTTGTTCAAGAAAATTAGTAGATTATAAAATTCCACATAAACTCTTCGCATTCTGCATCCTCATCTTACATTATGCTGTTCATGTATATTAACACGAAAAATTCATTCAAAAATCAAAAAACCATCCTAAGATCGAGGTTTGCTTCGATTTGCAAGCATGTAGCTTCCTAGCAAAATGCTGACTTTTATAATCTCACATTATTTTCCTCTTTCAGAATATCAGGAAAAAATTAGTGCTTGCAAAGAAAAGATATACAAGGCAGAAAGCGAAACCATTGCTGATGCCGAATTGGACCGTGTTCAGAAAGACCTAGAAGAGGAACTTCAAAATGAGCATTTGCTTCGCCAGGAGCTAAGATAAGTTTTCATTGTTTTGGTATTAATGCTGGTGAAAAAGTTTATCATTAGGGACTAACATAGATTGCAGTGGGACTAAACTAAAAATTACATGTGCTAACACAAAAATTAGTGACGAGCTTGATGGTTTAGACTGTCAAAGAGCTTCGATTGAAGAGAGGAGGGAAATAATCAAGAAAAAGAAGAAAGATATGCTGAGGGCACAGTAAGTATCTAAGCCCCATATTCTATGTGTGCAAAATGTGTCTCTTCTTTCCCATCATGGTATGCTCATCTGCTTTGGTGGTTTTGACTCATATTCATGTGGACATGGTATAACTAAGATTAGCAAATCCAGGAAACAGAATTTATCAGTTCATCCTTTGAAGGTTACCCAGTAATGGCATTTTTAAAGTACTGTAATTAATGTCATTCTTAGAAAAGTCTAGCAAATGACCAGTATCTAATGTTTACACATCTGTAGGACATCATGTAGAACAGAGAGAGGTTTCGAACGTCACCACAGGAGATTGATACCGTCGTCTTTTTGTGCAGAGATTTGCTGTCTATGTGCGCTTCGGTTACAAATATCATCCCAAATCTAGATGATCAGGATAAGATTTCTGGCTGTATCCTTCCTACTTCGAATCAAATTTCGCATCTACTTATTTGAATTCTTTTTATATTAAGTTTATCCAGCTCGTGCTAATCCTTAAATGCAACCAGATATTGTCGACAAAAACAAGAAAAAGGTTGAGAAATTCGAGTTTGAGCATACATTATCCCCATATGAAGTATGCAACAAGCTTTGGAAGATGGCATAGTGTCGGCATATTCACCAGACGTCCATTTTCGATGTGCCCCTAGTATGCAATTAGCTTCCTGTTTTTATACTTTCGCAATCGAGAACAGCCCTATGTACAGTCCACATTCGAGTTCGAAGTTGTTTTCATTCGCATGCTAATTTAGCTATCAGAGAAGAAACATCGTTCGAGTTTCACAAAGGCTAAATTACAGAAAACTCCCTGTCAAAATCCGATTTTTCACTTTCCCCTCTTGTCATTTAAAAACCTACACTTTACCTTCTTATAAAATGAAAAATATTCACAGAGGGGTACGGTGTGAACTGTGATGAGAAAATGACCATTTTGGTCCTCACCATTTTGCCCATCACTATGTTCATAGGAGAGAAGGCTGAGGGCATTTTTGATATAAAAAAATATATAATAATATTTTATAAACGGAATTCTAACGTATTACTAACGGCAGGGGGTGAAGTGAACATTTTTCATTTTATAAGGGGGTAAAGTGTCGGTTTTTAAATGACAGGGGGGAAAGTGAAAAATCAGATTTTGACAGAGAGATTTTATGTAATTTAGCCTTTCACAAACTAGTATCTTTGTCTCAGATGATTCAGCAAGTTCCAGTTAACCATGTTTAATGCTGTCATTTTTTTCGGATATTTTACTCAGTGTCGTGTTTGCCCAAACTCAATCTTGAATCTTGATCTTGCACTCTATTATCTCACTTAAATGGCATAATGTTGAGCTACTCTGTACTAATAATAATAATAATATATAAAAAAAAATATTGTGAGACCATTGGGTTATTTTCAAATGTAGATTAATTGAATACAGCTCGAAATAGTAGATATTTTCCTACAAAGTTCAAATTTTTATTTTTTTCTCTATAAAAGACTTAAAGTTTTCAAATCTACCCATGTTGTTAGGATTCGTTCAAAAAATATAGTTAATCGTCAATAAAATACTTAATTCTATTTTGTGAATGAGTTAAATTGACCTTTTTACCTTTTAGATGATATTTCTATATAATTTTAACATCTGGTACTTTAAAGGGTTATATTTTTAAGGGTAAAAATGTTATTTCACTAATCTACTTTTAAAAAATAAATATGCTCTAACGGTAACAAATTAGATAGATAAATATGAATATCACTGAACTGTTGTAGAGATAAGAGTGAAAAGTTGGACTTTATAGTGATATATTTGTTATTAGAGATGTTTATGGGAAGCTGTATGCAATTAACCTTACTTTTTTTAACTCTAACTTATGCCACTATAATTTCTCTAAAAAGTAAGTAACGAGTTTAAATTCTACATCATAAGAATCATCAAATAGTTTAAATTGAGTGAACTAATAAATTAGATATTATACTAAAGTTATAAATAGAATCAAAATGGACGTTTAGATGAGCTCCACACTTCTTTTTATGCTTTGTTTTGCCTTGTTTTGTCTAGTTTTCGGAAGGAGTCCCACTTTGTGTCCGCCAAAAAATTCTAGAATGCAATACTTACATTGCTAATGTGATATTTTTAACCAATCAAAATTCTTTTATGGTATTCATCCTTTCCATAATGGTGTTTTAAAAAATATTTTTATTGTACTTTTTTCTCTCAAAAAGAAAAATATAATTTGCTAGGAATAGATGATGTGGTGCAAGTTACACAGTTTATAGTGTCACATGTGTACCGTATCACCAATAACAAACTAATCATATATATATATATATATATTTTTAAAAAGTATAATAAAAATATTTTTTTATTAGCCCATCCTGTATTGAATTTTTTTTTATAAATAATCCTATTAATTTTTATAACTGTAAAAATAGTTTTTTTTAAAAAATAATTATAAAAATAGATCTTGCGGTGAATCATTCATCGTATTCATAATTTCTCATTAAGAGGAGAAAAAGAATAAAAGCGGTGAACCATTCACCACTTTAATCATCGTAAAAATATAAAAAGAAGTGAGAAAAGAAAAAAAACGGTGAATAATTCACCGCTTTCACCGTTTTTATAGAAACATATTTATAAATAAAAATTTAATAAATTTATTTTTAGAATAAAATTTTAGGAGGAAACTATTGCACTAAAAAACCATGGTGTATTCGTGTATGAATATGAAAAAAAATAATTTTATTGGTGGAAAATGTCTTGTCAGCCTGGTGCATTCCAGACGTTTTTCTAGTGCCCCTGGCGTCACTGGCGTGGCAGAATGGTGGGCTCAAGTTTCTCTTTCCTCCCGGCTCTTCTACCTCCTTCCCTCCCTTTATTTAACCATTATTTTATTATTAAGCATTAAGCATTAAACCCCCGATCTCTCTCTCTCTCCCCCACCGCATTCGCATTCGCATTCGCATTCGCATTCGCATGGCTCTTCTTCTCCCTCCTCTTCCTCTCCACTCTCTTCGTCTCTCCACCTCCCTTTCCCCCTCCTTCTCCTCCAATGGCCGCAACCACCATCCCCACCATCGTTCTCATGTAAGACCCCCAAAACCCTCCCCTCGCATGGCCTCAATGGATGGCTACCCCCTCGCGCTCCCCTCCGTCCCTCCCCGGCGGCGTCCTCCGTACGTCCGCCGGGGCTCCTGCCTCGTCGTCCCCCCGCCGTCCCCCGCCCGCAAGCCCTCCGCGGTCGTCAAGTTCCTCGGCGGCGCCTTCGTCGGCGCCGTCCCCGAGCTCACCTACAGGCACGCCCACCCCCTTTCCCACCTCCTCCTCCGCTAGAAAAGCTTTTATGTAGAAAATATGAATCGAGCTTCTATGCTTTTAAAAGCACCAATTATTTCTACCTATAGGTTTTCGGCCATTGGATTAAGAAATGTGCGGTTAAGATAATAGTGGTTTTCTAGGATTGAGTGGGTGGTTGGTTGAATATTATCATCTAGCGGATGGAAATGGTCAAGGGGAATCTAACGGTGGAAACTTGGAAATGGTTAAGGGCTGAATCTAACGGTGGAAAACTTACGAGCACCAAGTGCTTAGTGCTTTTAAAAGTACCTTAGCCGGACTCTAGAAAATATAACAATTTGAAAAAAAAATCATTTCGATATAAAATTACTATATGTCCTATATGATATGTAACTCTGTTAGCAAAGCCATGTGATGCATTGGACTACGTGCATGAGCCAATGAAATACTTACTTTCGCCTTCTGATTGCCAACGTATTAGCAGCCTTACTGTAACAATATTACGTAACATATCATTGGACTACGTGTATNTGTGCATCGAAGGAAAAATAGTAGAGGGTCTATTTCAAAATTGTCTGGGGTCCCTGTACTTTTTTACCTATCATATTTGGCTCAATTTGGGTGTTTCTCAAGTATAGCTCATTTTCTTAACATTAAGAAATTTAAAAGAGCTTCTTAGTTTCGATGGCTTCTAGTATAATGAGAGTTAGCAACAAGCTTCGATTTGTGTTCTTTGTAGTTCTACTAGAAAATTTCTAAGGGGGTGTTTGGTTCCTTGGAAAAGTGTGGGAAACTGGTTTTTGAGAAAAAAAATTTCCATAGAAATCACCCTTTTTCACAGTTTTTGTTTTTTGGATTAAAAAGTGAGAAAACAAAAACACTACTTTTTTCCATAAAAATCTGAAAAAGAAATTTCAGAAAACTACATTTCCCAGGAATCAAACTGATAGAAAATACTTTTCCAACCAAAATACTATTTTCTGTAATATTTTTTGGGAAACCAAACGCCTCCTAAGCGAAAGATGAAATTTCCTCCATTTCAATCAGGTTGCAGACTGCTTTCAAACAATAACTCATCTCACGGGAGAAAACAAATATGCTCCTTTTTCTAGCGTTTTATATGAGAAATGATCCTTTTACGATTTGCCTGGATGTCCCGACAATTAAAAACATTAAAGTAAAGAGTTTTCAGGAAAATTAATATTTATTTATTTTTATATAAGAGAGGAAAATAAATATTAATTTGTAGAATTTGGCTATCCTAGATTTCAATTTTATAAGCACTAAAATAATATGATGATGCATGATAAGATAATAAGATCCTTTGTTGCAATCAAGTGTCTAAAATGCATTGTCTTGCAGACATCATCCTGTTGATATTTCTAGTAGAGAAAGGTACATTGATTTTTCTCAAATGATAAATAGACTTTTCATCTGAATTTATGGATGTACTTTTGTTCCATTGTCTGTCTCAAAACAATTTCTACTAATGTTAACTGAGATCTCTTGTGTTTTCGTCTTTGATGTAGAATCGCAGTTACTGTAGCAGTAAAAGAAAAAAGAAGAAATTAAATTCTTTAAAATTTCTCTAATTGGAACTAAATCAATTCCTCGGCAGTTTTGATGGCAATTTTTGGGCATCTTTTAGTCATATGTACAAGATTTGCATTTGATGTTTCTTTCTCTTTCTTGAAAAAAGTACTTACATACATGACATGGGTTTCAATACTACTAGTCATTGACTCAAGAATGGTGGTTTATCATATTTCATTTTAGGTGTGTCAAATAAACAATATTTACTATGTCTTCTACCATTCTTTCTAGTCCTATAGAACTTGTGAATTGTGATCCTTTCCAACTATTTTAGTGTGTTAAAGAGATGGTGCTGGGGGATCTTTGGATGCCAAGTCATTTTCTGCGGCGTGATGGTGAGGTCCGTCGGACCATAATTATAATATGTAAATATGGAACAAGCCTTTTTGGCCTCCAATATCTTGTTTTACCCATTTGCAATCACCTAGTATACATGGGTTTTGTGATGGTCCTATGAAAAATCCCATTGAATGTCGCACAGTAGTTCGCATTCTGCATCCTCATCTTACATTATGCTGTTCATGTATATTAACATGAAAAATTCATTCAAAGATCAAAAAACCATCCTAAGATCGAGGTTTGCTTCGATTTGCAAGCATGTAGCTTCCCTAGCAAAATGCTGGCTTTTATAATCTCACATTATTTTCCTTTTTCAGAATATCAGGAAAAAATTAGTGCTTGCAAAGAAAAGATATACAAGGGAGAAAGCGAAACCATTGCTGATGCTGAATTGGACCGTGTTCAGAAAGACCTAGAAGAGGAACTTCAAAATGAGTGTTTGCTTCGCCAGGAGCTAAGATAAGTTTTCGTTATTTTGGTATTAATGCTGGTGAAAAAGTTTATCATTAGGGACTAACATAGATTGCAGTGGGACTAAACTAAAAATTACATGTGCTAACACAAAAATTAGTGACGAGCTTGATGATTTAGACCGTCAAAGAGCTTCGATTGAAGAGAGGAGGGAAATAATCAAGAAAAAGAAGAAAGACATGCTGAGGGCACAGTAAGTATCTAAGCCCCATATTCTATGTGTGCAAAATGTGTCTCTTCTTTCCCATCATGGTATGTTCATCTGCTTTGGTGGTTTTGACTCATATTCATGTGGACATGGTATAACTAAGATTAGCAAATCCAGGAAACAGAATTTATCAGTTCATCCTTTGAAGGTTACCCAGTAATGGGATTTTTAAAGTACTGTAATTAATGTCATTCTTAGAATAGTCTAGCAAATGACCAGTATCTAATGTTTACACTGTTGGCTTAAATGGGCCAGCATCCTACTCTGTGGCGGGAGGCCATGTGTAGGCCGAGTCATGTTCGAAGTGGCGTGAGGCTGGGTGGGCGTAGTCATGTTCGAAGTGGCGTGAGGCCGGGTGGGCCGAGTCACAATCGAGACCTGTGGGCACTGTATTTGTACGCTTTAAATGAATTGGTTGCATATTTCTAACAGCTCGAGTTTTTGGGATTAATGGTTAGCGCCAACGATCCGATATACACATCTATAGAACATCATGTAGAATAGAGAGAAGTTTCGAACGTCACCACAGGAGATTAATACTGTCGTCTTTTTGTGCAGAGATTTGCTGTCTATGTGCGCTTCGGTTACAAATATCATCCCAAGTCTAGATGATCAGGATAAGATTTCTGGCTGTATCCTTCCTACTTCGAATCAAATTTCGCATCTACTTATTTGAATTCTTTTTATATTAAGGAAGTTTATCCAGCTCGTGCTAATCCTTAAATGCAACCAGATATTGTCGACAAGAACAAGAAAAAGGTTGAGAAATTCGAGTTTGAGCAGACATTATCCCCATATGAAGTATGCAACAAGCTTTGGAAGATGGAATAGTGTCGGCATACTCACCGGACCTCCATTTGCGATGTGCCCCGAGTATAGTATGCAATTAGCTTCCTGTTTTTGTGCTTTCGCAACCGAGAACAGCGCGATGTACAGTCGGCATTCAAGTTCGAAGTTGTTTTCATTCGCATGCTAATTTAGCTACCAGAGAAGAAACATCAATCGAGTTTCACCAACTAGTATCTTTGTCTCAGATGATTCAGCAAGTTCCAGTTAACCATGTTTAATGCTGTCATTTTTCTCGGATGTTTTACTCGGTGTCATGTTTGCCCTATCTCAATCTTGAATCTTGATATTACATCCTATTATCTCACATAAATGGCATAATGTTGAGCTGCTCTGTACTAATAATAGTAATATATAAATAAAATGTTGTGAGACAATTGGGTTATTTTCCAATGTAGATTAATTGAATACAGCTCCTTGTAAACATATGAAATAGTAGATATTTTCCTGCAAAGTTCAAATTTTTATTTTTATCTCTATAAAAGACTCAAAGTTTTCAAATATATTCATGTTGTTAATATAGCTAATCGTAAATAAAATACTTAACTCTCTTTTGTGAATGAGTTCAATTGACTTTTTTTACCTTTTGAAGGATATTTTTGTATAATTTTAATAGTTGAAACTTTAGAGCGATATAGTTTTAAGGGCAAAAATATTATTTCACTTATTTACCGTTAAAAAATAAATATGCTTAAACAATAACAAATCAGATAGGCAAATATCAATGTTATTGAACTTTTGTAGAGATAAAAGTGAACGGTTGAATTTTGTAAAGATATATTTGTTATTGGAGATGTTTACGGGAAGCTGTATGCTATTAACGTTGTTTTTTTTAATACTAACTTATACTACTATAATTTCTCTAAAAAGTAAGTAATGAGTTTAAATTCTACATCATAAGAATCATCAAATAGTTTAAATTAAATGAACTAATAAATTATTAGATATAATACTAAAGTCATAAATAGAATCAAAATGGACGTTTAGGTGAGCTCCACACTTCTTTTTATGCTTTGCTTTGCCTTGTTTTGTCTAGTTTTCAAGAAGAGTCCCACTTTGTGTCCGCCGAAAAATTCTAGAATGCAATACTTACATTGCTAATGTGATATTTTTAACCAATCAAAATTCTTTTATGGTATTCATCCTTTCCATAAAGGTGTTTTAAAAAATATTTTTATTGTACTTTTTCCTCTCAAAAAGAAAAATATAATTTGCTAGGAATAGATGATGTGGTGCAAATTATACAGTTATAGTGTCACACTTGTACCGTATCACCAATAACAAGCTAATTATATATATATATATATATTTTAAAAAAGTATAATAAAAATATTTTTTTATTATCCCATCCTGTATTGAATTTTTTTTTTATAAATAATCCTATTAATTTTTATAACTGTAAAAATATAAAAAAAAGTGAGAAAAAAAAAAAAAGTGGTGAATGATTCACCGCTTTTATCATTTTTATAAGAGCATATTTATAAATAAAAATTTAATAAATTTATTTTTAAAATAAAATTTTAGGAGGAGATTATTGCACTAAAAAACCATGGTGTATTCGTGTA
Source organism: Ananas comosus (assembly GCF_001540865.1). Taxonomy (NCBI): domain Eukaryota; kingdom Viridiplantae; phylum Streptophyta; class Magnoliopsida; order Poales; family Bromeliaceae; genus Ananas; species Ananas comosus. The sequence continues at coordinate 8,713,176 of NC_033640.1, forward strand.
TGAATTTGAAAAAAAATAATTTTATTGGTGGAAAATGTCTCGTCAGCCTGGTGCATTCCAGACGTTTTTCTAGTGCCCCTGGCGTCACTGGCGTGGCAGAATGGTGGGCTCAAGTTTCTCTTTCCTCCCGGCTCTTCTACCTCCTTCCCTCCCTCTATTTAAGCATTTTATTAAGCATTAAGCATTAAACCCCCGATCTCTCTCTCTCTCTCCCCCACCGCATTCGCATTCGCATTCGCATGGCTCTTCTTCTCCCTCCTCTTCCTCTCCACTCTCTTCGTCTCTCCACCTCCCTTTCCCCCTCCTCCTCCTCCCATGGCCGCAACCACCATCCCCACCATCGTTCTCACGTAAGACCCCCAAAACCCTCCCCTCGCATGGCCTCAATGGATGGCTACCCCCTCGCGCTCCCCTCCGTCCCTCCCCGGCGGCGTCCTCCGTACGTCCGCCGGGGCTCCTGCCTCGTCGTCCCCCCGCCGTCCCCCGCCCGCAAGCCCTCCGCGGTCGTCAAGTTCCTCGGCGGCGCCTTCGTCGGCGCCGTCCCCGAGCTCACCTACAGGCACGCCCACCCCCTTTCCCACCTCCTCCTCCGCTAGAAAAGCTTTTATGTAGAAAATATGAATTGAGCTTCTCTGCTTGTAAAGTAAAAGTACCAAGTTATTTATACTTATAGATTTTCAACAATTGGATTAAGGAATGTGCGGTTAGGATAATAGTGGTTCTCTAAGGTTGAGTTGGTGGTTGGTTGAATATTATCATCTAGCGGATGGAAATGGTGAATGGATCTAACGGTGGAAAATTTGTAAGTATCAAATACTTTGTGTTTTTAAAAGTAGCTTAGCGGGACTCTAGAAATATAACAATTTGAAAAAAATCATTTCGATATAAAATTACTATATATCCTATATGATATATAACTCTGTTAGCAAAGCCATGTGACGCATTGGACTACGATGCATGAGCCAATGAAATACTTACTTTCGCTTTCTAATTGTCAACATATTAGCAGTCTTACTGTAACAATATTACGTAATATAGCATTGGACTACGTGTATGAGCCAATGAAATACTTACTTTAGCCTTCTGATTGCCAACGCATTAACGGTCTTACTGTAACAATATACGTAACATAGCATTATATGCCAATCTTAAGCCTCCTCGTTTCCAAGAAGTCCCATCCTTTGCCTGTTCTGTCACATCTCTTGTCAACGCATGTGATGTGATGTGATTTGCCTGATCTCTGCAATGCATGTCAGTGGGTGGACGGGGTTGTTAAGACCGTTCCGATGATAGTTTTCTATCATATCGATCTTTTGTGTGATAGTCTGATTGGATTTCGTGTTTCAGCCACTTCATGGAGCTTCTGGCGAGGGAAGGGTTTCTTGTGGTTTCGGTGCCATACGATGTGACCTTTGATCACGAGAGGGCTGCGAAAGAGGTTTTCGAGAGGTTTCACTCCTGCTTGGATTCACTTTTGGATGCGGGAATTCCTGACGCTGGCTTGGAGCCTTCGGATCTTTCTCGCCTTCCGATCTTCTCTGTTGGTCATAGGTTAGCATCTTGATACATTTCTCTGAGATCAAACTGAAGAAATTTTCTTATTTTATCGAGTCAAGTGGCTACATTCTGGAGATTAAGTAATCGGATAATTGGTTGATTCAAACCCATGTGTCCAATTCTTAATAATAATAATACAAGTGTGTTTTCACTTCTTTTTTTTTTTCATTCTTTTGTCACTTAAAAGTGCGTATGTTTTGCAGTAATGGGGCACTTCTGCAATTACTCGTGGGAAGCTATTTCTCAGAAAAGATACCTAAGGTTGGCATTTCAATGCGTAATCTTCATGTTCAGGAGGCATTCGAATGAAATCTACAGCTAATTTCGTAGTGTTCATTCTGTTTATTAGGTTTAAGCAACAAAAGCAATTACAGCGATAACTAAGAGCTTTATTTTTCGTTTTTCCTCTGGAAGGCTAATGCAGTTATCTCGTTCAACAACAAACCGGCAGCAGAGGCTGTTCCATATTTTGAGCAGGTACTTTATTTCATGCATTCCATCAGGAAACTTCGTTGTTAACTATTTGCAGTTGCAGTACCTGATTCTTGATTGATTTGGTCTGAGCTGTGAACCGTTCTCATTGCTTTTATTCAGAACTTCCAGAACTGTTTAACTCATGTTACTTTGACTAAAATTCGATCAATTATGCAAACTCTTAATTGATATTGCTGATAACTGAATCATAACTCGTAGGTTAAGTTTATTGGTAGGAAGCATTTATCGAGTATTGCGAGGTTTAGGAAACATTTATTGGTATGTATATGCAAACTTAAGAAGTTTTGTGAGGAAGAGGAACCGTTGTTTGGTAGTGAATTTGGGTTTTGTGAAACTTTGCACTGTTGGAGAGACGAGTGGGTTCCGACCTGAGAAAAGGTGATATTCTAGTGGGGAGGATTTTGCCAGTTTAAATTCAGAAAAAAAAATTGAAGACTATTTTGCTGACCAACTTGTAAACAGAAACACTGTTGTCATGATAACTCTTCCCCCTTTGGATAGCCTGGTTATTCCAAGACTCAGAAGGGAAAACACTTAGGCAATACTTCATTATAGTGCCTTCCATTGCGGTCTTGCACGCCAGATAAAGAATTTTCCTTGTAGCACCTTCCGATGTATTCACTGTGTGTGCATGTATTGTTCCCTAATTTCCGATTACCATTTTACTAGGGACATGATTTTACTCCTGAGCAGCGCTCTCTCTTTATATATATATATGTATATTGGTTCTATCCCATATGCTTCATGTTGTGTAATTTCACATTCTTCGAGTATGTTGGAATTTGTTTGTGCAGTTAGGCCCTATGGTTAGCCAAGTGATGCCCATTATGGAAGTATCCCCTGTGTATTCTATGGCCAGAAATGCCTCAGGTATTGGGTTATTTCCATATTGTCCTTTTCTATGTTCGAAGTTTGTGTTGAGATGTCATTATTGTAACGCGGCCTTCACGAGAAATGACTTTCTAATGCTTGTAATTTACAAATACACATCACCCCTAAATGTTTAGGAGTAAGTTGGCATAAAACCTAGTATATGCGTGTAATATTAGAATACTGAGTTCAGTATCCTATTATACTTTTCATAATACTGTTCCTTTGCAGAAGAGAGATGGTCGGTCACATGGGTAAATGTATAGATAAATAATTTTGCAGGGATATATACATAAAAACTCCTAAATTATTATGTCCTGCCCCATTCAAATGGCTCTATTCTTTCTCAGATGATGCATGGAAGGCCCTGCTCGACACTGCTGGAACATTAATACAGGAGTATGATCAAGAAATTATGGTATCATTAAATAAGTTTGCTGATCAGATACCATCGGTCATGAATCAGGTTCCTTGCTGCTTGTATTTGGTTCTAAATTTCGCTCCAGTGTTGTGAAAAGATGATAGCAGTATCATCTCAGAGATGTTTCCAATATTGTCTTTAGGTCACGCAAGGTATATCAGAGTTCAGACCAACACCATCAGAAAACCGCCAGTTATTTAAGAAATCATACAGCGTACCTCATACATTGCTGGTAATTACTCTTAAAGAAGATTCCATTACTCTTTAATGTCGTGAAATTTTTTTTCCCCCTCTAACTAATATATCGAAAGTACACCTCTATTTAGGTCAAGTTCAGTGACGATCCCATCGACGAGACTGACCTTCTTGAGGACATATTGCGACCTCGTGTTGCGTCAATAGGCGGCAGCATAGAAAAGGTCACATTATCAGGAACTCATCTCACCCCGTGTGCACAGGTATTCGTTTTTTATTCATCTTCACTTTTCTTTGCGTGTGTGTGTGTTTTGTTTGTTGCTTTTGGTACATCTTGGAGAATTTGTACAGGATACACAATTCCTTTATGTTCCCTCTTTTTCATTTTTTCCGTTCAAATGCTTTTTAGCGTATTACTAATGGTTAAGCAATGTGACCTTCAAGTAGTTTAGTTAGGTTTCTCCACTCAATTCCATTTCTGCGAACATGTGTTGGGTTTTTTTTGTGCTATTTCACCACGGAAGAACTATGTTAAGGGTTGGATGTTGAGGATGCTGGAATTGCAAATTAGTTTCTTTAGACATAATACATAGCTTAGAATAGTGAGCTCAAGCAGTAAATATTAGTTTCCATGTACATCGCGTCGAAGGTGATTGAAATGTTGATAAATTTCACAATTTAAACAAGCAGTTACGCCAAACTGCCGACTACTGACCTTAATTTCTTCTATAACAGGACTTGCAATGGCAAGTAGGCCCTCAGTACACACCAGCCGATGCTGTCGCGCAGAGTTTAAAATCCTTGTCTCTCAATGACACGAGAGTACTCGCTAGAACTATCGCCGACTGGTTTAAACGCATCAATCCCGAGTAAGTTACGGTGTACGGAGATCTACGAGCTACGACGTGTATGTTATGTTGGATTCAGCCTGCACCAGTTGGTGTCAGGGTATTCATGAGGCAACATACACAATCAATCAAATTTAGGTCTCTATCGCATGTACATGTGTAATAGTTATGCTATTATGGAGTCTTGGATGAAGTAGGAAAGGTCTTCAACTTCATGACTAGCTATTTGTAAAGTCATGAACCCACAATTTTTTCACAATTTTAATGGTGGCTTTTTGTATGTGGAAGGAACATTATTGAATGTAGTGTAAATTTTTATTGCTAGATAAAGAAGTAACATTTCTTTAAAGAGTTATTCCACATATTTAACTAAAGATGAAAATTACTGTTTAGAGCAGTTGATAGTTATCTCGTGGAGCATATAAGAGGTTAAAACTCCTTCCCATGTGTTCTCAATTAGGGGTTTTGCATCCTAATTCATGCATACGAGGTTTTTTTTTTTTTTTTTGAAAAAAATATTATTTGGACTATTTCAAAAAATAAGAGGTGTGGTTTGCAGTGTTGAAATATTTACGTATTTTTTATGCAAAGGAAGATAAATGGCTGAGACAACCTTTCCAATTAAAAAGGAAGTTCAAATTTGAGCTTCCGCTTTTACATTTTGCGAATTTATGTGGATTAAATGATTTGTGATTTGTTGCCGACAATTGATTAAACCACAATAATCAAACTTAACTGAAACATGCATGTAATATACCTTCCAATGAAGCATATTGTTGTAAACTTTCAAAAGCAACAAAAAGGGCGTAAAAAAAGAAGTTCAAATTTGAGCTTCTGGTTTNACACACCAGCCGATGCTGTCGCGCAGAGTTTAAAATCCTTGTCTCTCAATGACACGAGAGTACTCGCTAGAACTATCGCCGACTGGTTTAAACGCATCGATCCCGAGTAAGTTACGGTGTACGGAGATCTACGAGCTATGACGTGTATGTTATGTTGGATTCAGCCTGCACCAGTTGGTGTCAGGGTATTCATGAGGCAACATACATAATCAATCAAATTTAGGTCTCTATCACATGTACATGTGTAATAGTTATGCTATTATGGAGTCTCGGATGTAGGAAAGGTCTTCAACTTCATGACTAGCTATTTGTAAAGTCATGAACCCACAATTTTTGTATGTGGAAGGAACATTATTGAATGTAGTGTAAATTTTTATTGCTAGATAAAGAAGTGACATTTCTTTAAAGAGTTATTCCGCATATTCAATTGAAGGATGAAAATTACTGTTTAGAGCAGTTGGTAGTTATCCCGTAAAGGAGCATACAAGAGGTTAAAACTCCTTCCCATGTGTTCTCAATTAGGGGTTTTGCATCCTAATTCGTGCATACGAGGTTTTTTTTTTTTTTTTTTTTGAAAAAAATATTATTTGGACTATTTCAAAAAATCAAAGGTGTGGTTTGCAGTGTTGAAATATTTACGTATTTTTTATGCAAAGGAAGATAAATGGCTGAGACAACCTTTCCAATTAAAAAGGTAGTTCAAATTTGAGCTTCCGCTTTTACTTTTTGCGAATTTATGTGGATTAAATGATTTGGGATTTGTTGCCTACAATTTGATTAAACCACAATAATCAAACTTAACTGAAACATGTATGTAATATACCTTCCAATGAAGCATATTGTTGTAAACTTTCAAAAGCAACAAAAAGGGCGTAAAAAAAGAAGTTCAAATTTGAGCTTCTGGTTTTGCTTTTTCGCGAATTTATGTGGATATAAGAAGATTTGGGATCAAATTTAATTCGCAAAATAGCAAAAGCAGATGCTCAAATTTGAACTCTTTTTTTTTGTTTTTGCCCTTTTTTGTTGCTCTTGATGAATGTGTTAGACAACATGTTTCATTGGCAGGTTCAATTTGATTAAACCACAATAATCAAACTTAATTGAAACATGTTTGCAGTAGTAGAAGACCTCAAATGAAACAAAAACATGTTATGTAAACTTTCAAAAACGACACCAAAAAAAAAAAAAAAGAAGAAAATATATTTAAATTGGAGACGCGGGGAATCGAACCCCGTGCCTCTCGCATGCGAAGCGAGCGCTCTACCATATGAGCTACGTCCCCAGCCGAGAACTCGTCTTAACTATAAGGATGATATATAAACAAATCTTAGCAATAACTCCACTGATTTACAATAGCACTCACACTCCAATTGAGCAATGAGTAGTGTTTAATGCCCCACTAAAAAACCCACGCATCCAAACAACAATAGCTTGGGCTTAGTTCAATTTTAATTTAAACATACTTAATTGCGTAAAAGCCGTGTTGCGTCGAGCCAACCGAGGATCAACTCAGGTATAAAGGTGACTCTCTCTGAAACAGCTCTAGTAAAATAGAGCGATGCTGAGGGCGACGGCGCAAACCTGAATACTAAATCGGCATACGTAGTCGTAACACATTTGTATAGCAGGGTAAAAGAGTAATGCTTATATCAAATGTGACATTCGCGGCGTCTCACCCTCATCCTCGGCCGCTCCGTCTCACCCTCCGCCGCCTCACCCTCACCCACCTCTCTGTCCATGCCCACACACGTTCTCACCTACCTTCGCCGCCTCATCCTCGCCCATCTCTTTGTTCACGCCCACTCCGAAGAAGATGAGAGTCAATTTCGTTATTTCGTCACAGCATACCTCCCTATAAACATTTTCTATTTTTTTAAAAAATAAAACATAAATTTTTAAATAACAAAAAGGAGAAAATGAAAATGCATTAACAGAAATTTTTTCTTTAATTTAGCCTAATCAAAAATACATACCCCAGCAATATAAACGAGTTCTCGTAATATCAAAAATCGCTTTGATGGTCAAAATCAACCAGAATGATCACATTTTGCTTATATAAATCACACACCATAAAATTAACTTTTATACTGTAAAACTGAGTTTTACAGTCAAAAGACAGTTTTTTTATTGCAGCATGCATCCTTTATTATTTTTAAGCATGACACCAACATTAGTCATTCTAAATTGCTAAAATGTAAACCTAGATGATCAATTTCAAAATTTCAAATAGTTCGGGTATAAAACAAAATTTTGAAATCTCGCAGCCACCATACGCAAATAGCCAAAAGCTCCGGCAGTTCCAGTACATTCAACCCTTACAAACAGAGAGAGAGAGAGAGAGAGAGAGAGTTCCTTCACCTCTGCTAACAAACATCTCCAATGCTTATATGCTGCACAACCAAAAACAGAAACAGGAGACTAACAAGGGTATGATATCTTGTTTGCAAAACTTCCCAGATCATCATCATCACACAATCATACTCTCCCCCTTAAATTCCACCAAAAATATATACAAAAGCCGACAGCAAATATCTACAATCTTATAAACTCCTAAAATCAGCAGCAGAACAAGATATTCAAGCTTACCTGCAAATAACAAAAATAGAACCGCTACAAAGAATCCCTTTTCTTTACACATTGCCAGTAAATCTGCTGAGTTGTTAATCATTTTAATCATTTGCTCGCGGATCCAATGCAGATGCATCTAACTGAAGCTTTTGGAGGATACAGCTCAATCAAACCACCAAATGATTNTTTTTAAAAAATAAAATATAAATTTTTAAATAACAAAGGGAGAAAATGAAAATGTATTAACAGAAATTTTTTCTTTAATTTAGCCTAATCAAAAATACATACCCCAGCAATATAAATGAGTTCTCATAATATCAAAAATCGCTTTGATGGTCAAAATCAACCAGAATTATCACATTTTGCTTATATTATAAAAATCACACACCATAAAATTAACTTTTATACTGCAAAACTGAGTTTTACAGTCAAAAGACAGTTTTTTTATTGCAGCATGCATCCTTTATTATTTTTAAGCATGACACCAATATTAGTCATTCTAAATTGCTAAAATGAAAACCTCGATGATCAATTTCAAAATTTCAATAGTTCAGGTATAAAACAAAAATCTCGCAGCCACCATACGCAAATAGCCAAAAGCTCCGGCAGTTCCGGTACATTCAACCCTTACAAACAGAGAGAGAGAGAGAGAGAGAGAGAGAGAGAGAGAGAGTTCCTTCACCTCTGCTGACAAACATCTCCAATGCTTATACGCTGCACAACCAAAAACAGAAACAGGAGACTAACAAGGGCATGATATCTTGTTTGCAAAACTTCCCAGATCCTCATCATCACGCAATCATACTCTCCCCCTTAAATTCCACCAAAAATATATACAAAAGCCGACGGCAAATATCTACAATCTTATAAACTCCTAAAATCAGCAGCAGAACAAGATATTCAAGCTTACCTGCAAATAACAAAAATAGAACTGCTACAAAGAATCCCTTTTCTTTACACATAGCCAGTAAATCTGCAGAGCTGTTAATCATTTTAATCATTTGCTCGCGGATCCAATGCAGATGCATCTAACTGAAGCTTTTGGAGGATACAGCTCAATCAAACCACCAAATGATTTCACAAAAAATGTTATTATATAGTGGCTAAGAAACTCGATTTACCCATAAATAAATGACAATAATGTAGCTCTTCCTGAAAATTTCCCATAGCAACAAATTTCTCATTGTACACTGGCAACTGTTAAAGACTAAACAAAATGCATAAAATTTTTTAAGACTCCTGTTTCCTCTTGCAAAAGAGGAAAAAGAGTTAAAAATGTCAATCTTTGGTGCCGACGAAGGCAAAACTATAGAACTATGTCCGCAATTTGCAAACTCATCTAATATATAAAATTTATAACCATCAGTGTCTACAAATAACAGTGTTATGTAAATAGCAGGCCCCACCACAAAAGCAAGAATCAGTAGCCAAAATTTCCCTAGGACTCCCTAGTAAGTGACCTGAGGAAATGGTTCATCACTATGTACAACCTCAAGTGTTTCCGAGAGTTCTCTACTTCGGTAGATTGGATAAGAAAATCTTTTCTGCTCCAACAGTTGCAAGAGTCTATCAAAGAGCAGATATTAAGCAACTGTCGGATCAAACACGAGCACTTACGAAGGCATTTTACAACACAGGTTCGGTTAAAAAGTTGAACCAAAGTTGCTGAGGACAAGAAAAGTATACACAAAAAAGAAATTTATGGAAAAGACGGATTAGAATACCAACGAATGCTTAAAGGCTTTACACGTGAAATGAAAACAGATGCATTCGTAACCGAAAGCACATAAGATAAAAAAATATAATTGGAACAAAGAAAATTCAAAAACTAGTTCTTTCAAGGGCACTTTGGAAAACTAATTGGGTTAAAAAGATAAGATACATAATCTAATCAGAAGGAAGAAAATCCAAAAATTAGTTCTTACAATGGCTCTTTGGAAAACAGGTTCAGTTAAAAAGAGGAACCTGAATTGCCACAGATGAGAAATCTATTTGAGTTTAATAGATGAAAATGGACCAACGAAGAGGAGGAATGTTTCTAAAGCTACTGCGAGTGAAAAAACATTTCAGATAAATAATACAATCAAAAGACAGAAAAATCCAGAAACTAGTTGCACATATTCCTATCCAAGAAGCTGACCAGGAAATATAAGTACTCCCACTTCTGAGACTTCAATTCAACTCCTACTGGGAAAAATCCTAATATTGTTGTTAGAATGAGAAGATAGATCTTTCTCTCCTTTGAGTTTTAGCCAGTAACAGTATAAGTACTCCCACTTCTGAGACTTAAATTCAACTCCTAGACATAAATATATCAGAAGAATGATGCAGCGATTCAGAGCAATACCAAGTTTTAACGGACAATTAACATAATTTCTGTTTCAAGGATGACAAACTAAGAAGTGCAATTCAGAAGCAATTAAGAAACTTTGTTACATCACACCATGTCGATGGAAGATCCTAACCATACTTAGCAGAGAGAGAGAGAGAGAGAGAGAGAGAGAGAGAGAGAGAGAGACCGGCAGTGCAAAGATAGTAAACATAGACTAGTAGTTAAATAACACCAGATAAAACAAGGAAAGGTTTTAGGGTCGCAGGATAACTAGAGAAGATTCAAACGCATAGGAGGACGTTCTCCACAAAGACAAGTCAGCATCAGATTCTTCAGGAACTCGAATAGGCTCTGAGAGATATCCTGAGCAAAACTAAGGAAAGTACGGAAAGAAAGTGAGTGGCGACAGAAGAGGAGATCTAGTAACGGTGGTTGGAAGCATAAATGGCATGCCTTAAGTTGACATTACAAAAGCCTTAATCAAGTTCTCCGCTGATTGCTTCTGCTCGGGTGTACCAGAAATCTGAGCAATGCGTTCAAAATGGGATGTTTTTGAATCGACTATTTCTATGTGAGCTCCAGAAATCTGCAATAACGTCAAAAATATAAATATTTGTCAAAGAAAAAAAAAGACCAAAAATATCTAGTTGAATTTTGCTATTAGTGTAGAAGGGGAAAAGATGGAAAAGTTGTTGATAGGCTAACAGTAAACTAATAATGTCAACAGGAAAGTAAATGAAACTAAAAGAAAATAAGCAAGCACAAAAAGAACATGCATAAATTCGAATATAAGCACACATAACAGCACAGGCTAAAAGAAAAATATGCAATCAAGTCATTAATAGGAAAAATCTAGTTTTGTTTTGCTAAAATGATGAAGCCACAATAAGTTACAATAAAATCATTTTTGTTCTAAAGCTTCTATCAGCAAAATATTGATGGTCTATTATCTCTTATACTACGTTAAAGGCTCAAGGACTTGCTCAACATTTGCAACACCAATAATTTAGGAGATTTATCATCAAATTTGAAGGTTCTTAGTATTAAATGTAACCTCATTTACCGCACAGAACTTCAAACGCTCCTATTCAAGAGCATCAGGTTTCAATAGCTGTATCTATATGTATGGGTTCAAGGGATTAGTACATTACCACCTTCCAACATACATTCAACAAGAGTTAGAACTAAGCTCACGTCGTCCCCAGTTTCATCCTCCGCTACAGAGAATGCAAGCCATAGAAAAGCGTAGTACCAACTTCTTTTGTTATGTGATGTATGCTTGTATTCTCTATAATCTCCACATCCCATTCGTATCCATCATAAAGAAACTATGCAGAAATATGAATGAAAGGAAAAAAAAAGACTGACCTTTCTAATGTTTTCCAAGTTTGTCCCACCTTTCCCCATAACTTTAGACAAGGCATGTGAAGGAATCACCATCTCAGTATAAGGAGGTAATCTGCTAAGTAAACAAATAAACAGTAAAATGACATTTGGTACACCCATTTCTTAGTATAGTCCAAAAACGAAGTATAATATCTGGACAAAGGAAATTGCTATCGATAAGATTTGATAAAGCATGCATCCACCACATATGCTGTCTAAAGCAAAGTATAAGGAAGTAATTTTGTACATACAGAGGAAATGAAGAACTTACCCTCCATACAACTTTGAGGAATACGAGGAAAGTGATCCATAGCTGTTCTCTCCAGCCTGAAAAGGAAGTGCAGATAGAAACACCAGCATTTAGCCCATATATTACAAACTTCTTAGATCAGATAGGTAAGTTCCAGAAAGTTCAAAAACAAGCAAAATAGCATAACTCAATGTACCTGCAAAGAGTTGTACCCATACAAACTGCCCCCAGGAAAAACTGTCAATTCCCTTTCAGCTTCCACTCTGGACTCATAGCTCAAAGGAGCTACTGGTGGCATACTGGACAATATCGTAGGCAGAGCACTGGTATATAAAGGATCAACAGGTGGAATAGCCGGATTACTATCTTTTGTAACATTCTGGCTGCCCTCCTTGTCCCTCAAAGCATCCTCCCTAAGCTTCAAAACAATCTGAACAAGTGCATCGCGGACGTGACCCACTTCTCCCGAGACCTAAATGCAGTCATGAGAATTAGAAGCATAACCATAAAAACCTATCCTAGTGCCTTTTTAGCTTGGCTATTGAAAGTTGTCCACTCTAGAAGTACAAGCTTCCAAAAACAAAGCCTTTCGTTAAAAAATACAAAAAAAAAATTCTGGGGCTTTTGAAATTGTGCCTGGAAGTGGTTGGAAGCTAAAAAGTGCCCGAAAAGCAAACTTATGCTTCAATTACATAGAAAATCTGTTGAAGATAATTTACAAAGAAGTTCTTGGTGCTTCTTTAAGCAACTCTACTCAAACAACACTTCTACAAAAACTCCACCCAAAAGAGGCCCTAAGCGAAGCAAGGGGAAATAAAGTCAGTGAAAAGAAACAACCTCAACAAGCTCGTCACTAGAAGAAGCTTGCTTGGGCTTTTCACCCTTTGAGATGCGAATATCCGCCTTGGTCTTCTTTCGCATGTCATTTACAATTGAACCACCCTTGCCAATAAGACAACCGATAACCTTAGATGGAACAAGAAGGCGGATATTAACAGTATCATCATCTTCATCATTAATCTTTCCTTGGAGCAGCAAAACAGCTTCGACTGCTGAAGATTTCACATCATAAGTGGACTCTGTGGATGAAACAGTGATAACGCACTCCTCAGTTTCACCCTTCGTATCATCGACATCTATACGCGAACCACTCTCTTGCCTTATACTCTTTATAGTGCTCCCCCCCTTACCAATAACCCGTCCAATTTTGTCAGAAGGGCATAAGACGCGTAAGATTAGCTCCTCAGACCTTGATGAACTGCTGAACCCAGAAACAACAGGAAGAGCAGATGGGTAAATTGGCCATGAGCTAGCTGCATTGGTTAACCCAGAAAGGTCAGGTGGATGTGGTGTCGTGCCAATGGTTGATAACCCAGATCTAGGAGGAACAAAAGAATCCACACTTGGATAGAAGCCACCAGCCGAATAAACTGGCACATCTGAAGGAATTATAATGCTCGGAGGAATCTCTGAAACAGAAGTTTCAAGGGAGATCTCTTCTTTCGGTGAAAACTTATACATAATGGCAGATATTGCATACAATGCTTTGTTAACTGCTTTGGAATCTCCTGTTATCTGCAAAAAATGAAAGGGGTATCCAAATTAAAAATAGCAAACAGTGGCAGGAAAATGTTGCATCAATTAAAGTAAGACACATGGTGCAAACAGAGGCAGGAATATGTTGCATCAGTTAAAGTAAGACACCCGCCGATCAATATAGCAGAATCGTAGTGCGTTATGCTACTGAAGGATCTGGAAATCATAGCCTTCTTATCATAGAAGAGTTTAGGAGATCCCAAAGGCTGTCACAATCAAAGGTACTTTGAGACGGAAGAAAAATCCAAAAGAATAATAAACTCTAAACGTGTGTCTGCTATAAGAGAATGAACCACAAATAGTACAATACATGCAACAAGAACAACTAGATAAAAAAAAGGTATCAAGAAATTCTTCGTAAAGTAGTGCTACAATACCACCACTCAATTAGGGAGAGAGTGATTACACATCCAGCATCCTAGTCCTAGAAGAACATGAAAAGAACACCAGTTATTTCAAACACTATATGACTATGTGGAAGATGACAAGTGCAACAAATGCAACATAAATAGACTACATGAAAACAGGTGATCACAGAATACTCTATCAGTATTATATCTTTTCATATCGTCTTACACTATGAACTTAGATAAGTGGGGAGCATGCATAGTAATTAGTGGAGATAAGGATAGAGTACGATTGAACATTTACCAAGAGAAAAAGCCCTAATAATTCGATAGACCAAGTTACCAATAAGTTATGCAACATAAATATATTAAAGTAGCTTACATAGCAAGTAGCATTCTACTTGTAAGAATTTACAATAAGCAAAACCAATTACCTGAACAAAGTTGTCAAAACTCATCGCACAGGAATGGGTAGCTTCATTGGGATCCTTCGGGTTAACTCTAATGTTGGCTTTAGTATTTGATCTGAGCCTCTTAATGGTCGCCCCAGACTTACCAATTATATTAGCTGCCTGACTCGCCGGCACAAGAATGTTTGCTTCCTCCTTGCTCTTCTTGTCAGAATCACTAGCGTTGGCCAAAGAAGTAACTATAGCATCGTGTACCTTAAGTAGTGCATCCTGGGCAGGGCAAATAGGTTCTTTGCCATCCTCATCAGCATCCATAGGTTCTTTATCCTTGACATAGCAATATATATTAATGACTCTTTTGTCCGCACCGGGAAAGGGATCTACGACCTTTACTTTCGCGTGCGTCTCTTGTCTGATTGAGTTTATCACTTTACCATTCTTACCAATCACACTCCCGATAACACTGCTCGGACAAAGTATGCGGTAGATGACCAACTCGCCATCGCCGGAACCTTCTTTGTTAACAAATCTCTTCTTCTGATTTCTCCCTTCGTTATCGTTGCCCCTCTGCTGCCGATAACGTTTTCCGCTATCGCCCATCATACAACCAACTACATATAATTTTCAAAAAATATAAACAAATTTTTAAAAATTAAACAAAGTCAAGGAATCTCATTCACATCCTTTACATCAAAATAAATAAAATAAAACATCTTTTACAATCAAACTCATGATTTGAAAAGCTTCTTAATCAAATCGAAAAAAAAAAAGTTAAACAAATGATGCAATCGAACGATAATTATCCGAACAATACTACAACAACTATCCAATCTTAGTGATCCGAACAGCTAGTCATAAGGAAAACAAGAGGTATTACTCCAAACTGCAACAAGACCATAACTTTATCCCAAGAACCCTAACCCTAACAAACTGAAGGCACGAAAGCAAGGATTGGGCAAAACCCTAGCTCTACAGAACCCCCAGAAAAGCGCCCATTGCGGCGCGCGTGGCCATCGAAGCCCTAATCTACGATAAAGGCGCAACGAGGAAGAAGAAGAGTACCTTCGAGGTCGAAAAACCCTAGCACGGGGGAGCCCACGGGGAGGAGGAAGCGCCGGGAGAGCCCGAGAGCGCGTCGCGGTTTTGGGAATTGCGGTAGAACCAAATCGGAGACCCTCGCAATGGGGTTTTGTATGTGAGAAATGGGAGCAAATTGCATTGCCAGTCCCTAAACTTTCGGTCTAGTTTTATTTTGGTCCCCGAGTTTGATTTATAATTGTATGTTAGATTCTGCACTTTTATTAAGATTTTAATTTAGTCCCTAGACTGTCAACAGATTTCCAATTACGTCCTTACTCTTTATTAGATGTAATGGGTTATAGCTAATTCATTTTCTTGTTCATATGAGTGAATTGGATTCAGCAATTTTTTTGTCCGTATCATACTTTTATTTAAAAATTTGATTTTTATATGGAGAAAAAAATTGTCCCTCAATAGATTATAGCGTTAAAAATTATTTGATAAATTCATGACACATAAATATACAAATGCACTATATATAAGGAATAATTTATTTCACTAATAATACATGCTCGCGTGCGCACACAAAAGACTTAAAGTAAAGCTCTACGAACAAAAAAAAATTGAGAAACAAAATAAAAAGTGTATAGCTTGCATTGCTCGTGATAAAAAGAGAGCATTTGCATATATAACCCTACAAAGTTTGAATATTTCATAGTACTTTCTTTGAGTATTTAATATCTAGGATGGGTGTACTGGTGTAGTACACTACCAATTGTTTCCAACCCTTTCTTTCTTTCTTTCTTTTGAGTAAAATATAGCACGCTATCCGTTTCATTCATTTAAAAGGTGAACTCAGCTACATGAGTGAGGCATCATAGGTCTCGGGTGTGGCAAAAACGAAACGGCAGAAAGCGGAAAAGCCAAAAAAAAAAAAAAATCATTAGCGATTGTAGTGATGTCTCTCCACTGAGTGAAGTTTCTCTCACAAGTTTGTCGGCTATTTAATATTGTAAATTCCAACGATTGGATTTGTCTGGGTTCCCCTAAAGATCGCACCATCTCTGGTCTCTCAAATGACCCAGCAAGCTATTAGTCCAATTAGGCCAGTACTCATAGATTGTCGCCCCTTCCTTCCTTTCCATCTATCCCAAACCAAATTCACATCTTCGCCCAAATCTCCTCGAGTGTTTCCAACTCTTTCTCGCTTTTATTTTGGTCTTCGTCCTTAGTTTTTCGTTGTAATGAGATTTCTAACCTTCTACAAGTAATAGTATCGGTACCTCTAACAAAAATTGGTGCCTCTAACAAAAATTGGTGGCATTAGTAGCACGACAAATATTAATTGATTCTGATGCGGAGTTTTTATTTAGAATTATAATTCCTTTTTCAGGATAAACAAGTAGGTCGGATTGCTAATATATCACAAGTCTCTCCATCTTCCTTTCACATTTTACATATACCATCTGGATCATTTTTTATACCAAAATTAACTTTATTTAAAAAATATATATATACTCTACGTGTATTTGTTAGTTTTGATATTATATATATGATTTAGAACTTCAATTCTCCCCATAAGCTTTCTGGGCAGCCCAACCTTCTATCGACCTTGCCTAGAAGCCTGTACTTAGATCTCTACGTACATGTGTGATTTAGTCCCACATTGAAAATCAAAAGCTTGTGAATGCATCTTTTATAGTCACTTACTTTTAAGCTAGTTATTTAGAAGAATATAAGAGTAAAACTCTCTACTAAACACACACGTATGTACCGCACGAGCGGCGCCGGGCTAGGCAAATGGGCAGCGCACACGGTCCAGGCTACCTATTCAATTAACCTTTTATTTTTTGAGATTTTATGTTAAACTTAATTATTATCTTACCATGATAAGGGGCCAAATCAGATCTTGCCCAGATTTGGTCTATTCTAGAATCTAATGACTACCTTACCTTATAATAAGGGCCCAAATCAGATCTTACCCAGATTTAGTCTATCCTCGATGATAAGGGCTAATGGCTTACCCGAGATAGAGCTATTGGGCTCTTACCTGTATAAAGAAGGCATGAGAGGATGCACTGGTTAGAACAGGGGTTCAACCTGCAATCTCTTCCTCTTTTCTCTACTTTGAGCGTTACCTCCTTCTCTACACTAAGCTTTACATCATTTTACACTCAGCTGGATCTCCGCAAGCCTAGTGGGTTCGTATTGCACCACCCTAAAGACGTGTCGACAAGGTGGACAGTAGTCATTGTACCGCTAGGAATGATTACTGGAGCCTCGCATGTACGTGGAGGGACAATTTCGCATCTAGAACAACGCTTTAGCACGCCTCGAATCACATGCCTCATCTGTTCTCTTCTTCCTAATATTTTCTTACTGATTCTTGCATGCGTTTTAAAATACTTATTTAAACTTTGTGTTTCAAACTATTTTGAAAAAAATATAATTTTTATTAAAAGATTGGAAAGATTTTTCAACGGTATTTTCTTCTAGTAGAGTAAGGGATTTAGAATCGTGGTCGGAGGCCAAGGGATTCAAATGTTTTTTTTTTTTTGAGAGAGATAGATAACATGCTACCAACTTCGTTTATTTCATTTAGAAATAAACTTAACTAGAAATATGAATCAAGTAGAATTCGAATTTGGGACCTCGGGTATCACCCACCAAGCTTTTTACCACTTATGCTAGGAACAGTCGGTCAAGGGATTCAAATGTTGAAGAGCATATCATGTGGGATCTTTTGTGTAGAAAATGAGTTGATTCTATATTTAAAGTAATCTATTCATACCCTACTCTTCCAAATAAAAAAAAATATATTTTTAACTTTATAAAATTTTGAATTAAATTTTCTATTCATGCCCTTATCAACCATAAGCAATGCTATAAAACTCGCAAATCAGTGAAGCAACAGAACAATCTGTGTCTTTTTTCTTTCTTTTTTTGCGGGGGTAGCTGTAGGCCAATCCCTCTCAATATACATGTGTTCCTTTTATGTGTTGTAGTATTGCAATTTGCCAAGCATGCATCTACATCCCCATAAGAAATGTTTCTTTTACCGTAAATAGGAGGCGATGAAGTTATTTTCGACCGTAAATACTTTATTTTTTTATTTGATTTGTCATAAATAAATTCGATCGCAACTTTATTTTTTCCAAATATCACAATTGACTACATCCTGAGCAGTGCCAAAGTCAATTATTAAAAGAGAAAAAGATAAAAAATTAATAACAAAACACTTTCCGGTTGGATAAACAAACAGAACCTAAATGAATTAAATTTCGTGTTAAATAAATCCATTGAGAGTTAAAAAAAGGAAAAAAAAAGAAACGAAAAGAATGCCGATGGAAAAATAGAGAAAATGAAAATAAAGTGTCTCCCCCGAGGTCTATAAAAAATAACAAGCTCCTCAATCGCAATTTTTTTTTTATTAGAAAAAGAGCGATTAGGCGCAAATAACATGACATAAATTTGCTGAGAATTTAAGCATTTTTTATCGGTTGGTAGAGAAAGATATGTGCTTTTTATCTGGTGACGGATTAGGGCTTGAAAGGCGCAAAAACCACCACAGAGTTGTGTCCCCCGAATCCAAATGAGTTTGAAATAGCTACAATAACAAATTTCAAAGTATGTGTGTAAGAGAGAGAGAGAGAGAGAGAGAGAGGGAATGTAAATAAAATAGCAAATTTTGACATGGAGAGAGTGAGGAAGATATTCAATTTATTAATTCACTCACCAACATTCACTTCATGTTGCTGCTTTTTATGTGCCACTGTATCGAACTCAACTGCAGGTTCCAGGTTCTGCATTTAGCAACAGAGCATATATTTGAAAGCGTTAGGACTTTGTTAAGAATAAATATAAAAAATTAAACTTTATAAGAATATATTTGTCATTCGATATGTTTACAGAAAGCTGCGTACAATTAACCCTTTTATATTTCTATTCAACACTTACAAATTGGTTTATGGTAGGATGCAACCATCCAGTAGTTATTGCTTTGATCACTGCAATGCCCTCCAAAGCCCCAGCTGCTCCAAGGCAGTGCCCTATTATAGACTGCAAAAACCACAAAAAAAAAAAAAAAAATTAGATGAAAATAAGGCAAAAAAATTTTTTTTTTTTTTTGAAAAAAAAACCTTGGAGAAGTAGATACTCAAACTTGTGTTCACCTTTGTTGCATTGATCTTGATCTGCGAATTAATGTTTTTGAAGACCTGTTTGATAGCATTCACTTCAGCCAAATCACCGATCGGCGTGGAAGTTGCGTGAGCATTTATATAATTAACCTGAAATCAAGCACATTTAATTTTTTGTACATTTTATAAAAATGTTATTCTAATCAACTGTGCGAGCACGTAATATGAGTTGCAGCTCATTCTAAATCCACTTATTATTTTGAAATGTGGGTCATGTTTGTGTCGATATCAAATCCAAACACAACTTAAATCTTGGTCGAAATTGATCTGAAATTAGCTAGAAAATGTTCCAATGCTTAACAGCTTTTCGTAGCGAAAGTGCGAGTTTTACCCTCAAATTGTGGGAAAAATTCTATTTTTTCACTGTAAAAGTTCTCGAGCTGAGAGGCACACCTGCAAATGCGAACTAGTTCTCCGTATATATTTACAAATAAATTATAACTTTGAAGAGTATAAATTTAAAATACTATTCATATACTATCAATAGTATACTAGCTCAATTCATTCTCTGTCTCTATATAGAGAGAGAGACAGAGAGTTGAGCTAGAATGCTATCGGTAGCAAACGGGTTCCGTTGCCACCCATTTGTTTTCGATGATGGAGCCTCCAAATCGATGATCAGTACTATTGAATATGATCCATACCAGTTAAAGTATATAGAAACCAAATTTCAAATCTTTTCGAATCATTAGTTTAATGATCAAAGATTTCAAATTTTATAATTTTAATCGTCAATATAAGACGTTTTCTCATTTAACGACGTAAAGATATTCAAATCAATTGAATTTTAGTTAGAAAATTTTTTAAACTATTTAGAATAAGATTTATATTCATGATCTTGATAACAAGACTTCTATCATCACTTTTTAAAGAATTTTTATTTTCAGCTGTTCATTTTTGTGTTCACTTAATGGACAAGTGAACAATATCGAAAAAACATGAAATTTTATTTCTAGATGCTTCAAATGGTATAGATTATGTTCAACGGTATCGATCGTCGATTTGGAGACTCCATCATCGAAAACAAACGGCTGGTAACGGAGCCCGTTTGCTACCGATAGTATTTCAGCTCAACTATATATATATGCGAGTAGAGCTACTATGCTATCGGAAGCATAGAGGATCTGGTGATTCTAATTTTTTGACCCTTAGATCAATCCCTTTGATCATTTCTAATATTTGGATTAATACTATTATCCTGTGGAGACCACTCAACTTTAGAAATACTACTCAACCCTAGGGAGGACTGCAATCATCCAACCGTATAATTTTTGATCCAAGGATTGAAAAGTAGGAAGCGTCAAAATCTCACAGCTTCCGATAGCATAGTAGCTCTACACTATATATGCTTAAGAACAAAGCAGAGTAAAAGTGAACAACCTCTTCTGGCGAGACTCCGGCGTCTTCGAGACTCTTCAGAATACAAGATGAAACACCGAGGCCGTCGGATCTCGGATCTGTTATATGGTAAGCGTCGCAGGTCACCGCACCTCCTAAATACTCGGCAAATATGGGCGCGTCGCGGTTCATGGCATGTTCCAGGCTCTCCAAAACCTTTTTTTTTTTTTTATACAAAAAGAAACTATTAATTAATTCCATGAATGCGAAGATACAACACAAGAGGATGAAGTAACCTGTAGATTTATAATTCTTTGAATAATAAGAATTTTTTTTTTTTTTTTTTGTTTGGAGGGAATGAAGAGCTTAGCTAATTTATTAAAAAGTAGCAGTTCGAGTTTTGAGAAAGCAAATAAATTATAAACACGCTCATAATAAATTTTGTCATTTTTTAATATTATTTATCAAGTCATAAAGAAAGTATTCAAAATTAACGGCAAAAAATAAAATTTTCATAAAACGAGATAATATGATACTAAAATTTAAATCAAAGATATTAATCTTATTTTTTATAGTATAAAAAAATTTTAATCAAAATTTAACTTGATTTGATTATTTCTCTACTGTTAAATTTACATACTGCTTTTCACGATCAGTAAAGTAGTTAATTTTGGACCTCTTCAATTACTAGTAGTTGAATGATATCGAAAAATTATAAAATTATAAAATTATAAAAATATTGACTATCTAAAAATTTATAGATAAATTTTGTCAATGCCTATATGGCGAATGGGTATAATGACCTATCCGTGGATTATCCAATTCGTGCGTTTGTCTAGTCTCCGTAAACGTACCAACACGCCTGAACCTTCCCCTATGACGAAGCCATCCCGGTCCCTGTCCCACGGCCGCGATGCCCTCCTTGGGTCGTCATTCCGCTGCGACAGCGCGCGGCATGCGACGAACCCGCCAAGGCCGATAGGGATGATGGAGGCCTCCACACCGCCCGCGAGCACGATGTCGGCGTCGCCGCGGCGGATGTGGTTGGCAGCGGCGCAGAGGCAGTGGTTGGAAGTGGCGCAGGCGGTGGAGATGGAGTATGTGGGGCCCATGAATGCGACATCGATGGCGAGCAGCGCCGTGCCCATGTTGGTTATGGCGTAGGGGATGAAGAAGGGGTTGATCTTCCGCGGGCCGCGCTCCACGAGCGCCTGCACCCCGTCGGAGAGCGTCGTGAAGCCACCCATCCCGCTCCCAACGATCACGCCGGCCTTCATCTTGTCCAGCTGATAGGAACACTTTCTATTAATAATAAAAAATAATAATACTGCTGGCAATTGATATATTCATGAAGAGTAACAAAATATACTACGAAAGCTCAAGTTGGTTTCAGAAAAAAAAAGCACAAACAAATTAGTCTATTAAAATTTTATCTTAATTACATGCTTTGTTATAAAGTTTATAAGCAATTAGAATGGAGTGTTTACCGAACAATTTGTTAGTGCATCTCAAAGTTAATTAAGAAAGTTAGCATCTGAATTGATGTAATCAAATTCAATAGCCTGATGTAATGAAATTCACTAGCCTCAAAATGGTCCGAAGCTGTTTTCCTGGGAAAAAACCAATATATATCCTACAGCATCGGAGCAAAGTTAACAAATTTAACATACTTAATTGTACTAGGACCAAGATTTTTATCTTACTAAACAAAATTTTTAGTCCAACTATATTTGCATCAGTCCAGATTGTTGGTTTTAATGAGCCAGCATCATGCTCTGTGATAGAAGATTATGTTGGACTGAGTCATGTTTGAAATGACGTTAGACTGAATTTTATCAAATCATATTCAAAGTGGCATGAGACTAGTTAGACCGAGTCACAATCGAAACCCGTGGGTATTATGTTTGTACATTTTAAATGAATTAGTTGAGTATTTTCAATAGCTTGAGCTTTTGGAATAAATGATTAGCGCCAACGATCCAATAAGTGATATCAGAGACAGATTGTGCAGAAACTGAAGAGGTGATTGTTGATTTAAATAGGCCAGCATCTATCCTGTGGTGGGAGGTCATGTTGAACCGAGTCGTGTTCGAAATGGCATAATGCTGGTTGGGCTGAGTCACAGTCAGAACTGATGAGCATCGTAAAATTTATGGTTACTACAATACAATTAAAAATTTCATAATAAAATAATTTATTATAATATGTAATATTTATGTTTATATAATTTACTTAGGTTCAATATCTAATCTCAACTATTTTAGTAAATTCACAAATTATTCGCGAATTTTTGAAGTAACGAATGAAATGGCCGAATTCGTATTTTTCTAAAAAATTCGAAAAAAAACACGTTTTTTTGGTCAAAAATGCTTATTTACGAATAATTCGCGATGGCCAAATTATTCGGCCAAAAATTCGGCTCGCCGCTCGCGGCCGCGTTCGCGCTCGCCCCCACGCCTGCGTTCGCCCCCGCGTTCGTGCCCGCTCTCACGCCCGCGCCCGTTCCCAAGCTCGCGCTCGCTGGCCGTGGTCGGCGCGGCTCGCCCAAAACAAAAAAAAAGAAAAAAAAAAAAAAAAAACCCTTTCCAACCAAAACAGAAAAAAAAAAAAACTTTCGGACCCCAGCCCCCAAAAAAAAATCACTCGATCACAAAAATTTAATCTCTTATGAACTATTTTAATCTCTTATTTATTTATTTATTTCTTTATTTTAAGACATAATATAGTTTGCTATTTTTTTACTTAATTAGTTTAATTTTGTAGCTCTTTATTCTTATATTCTTAAAAATGTGAATAGTTATACTAATAGCATAAATCTTGAGAGAAAAAAAATTTAATTTAATAGCCGAATTTTTTATCCCGAATTTTTAATTGGTGAACGTATAATATCCGTATAAATCACGTATCCGAATAATTGGCGAATCCGTTTTTTAGCCGTATTTTTTAACGAATTTAAAAATTAGAAGACGAATTTTATCCGANCCGCGGCGCCGCCGCGCTCTGCCTGGGTTTCTTCGCCCACCACCACTGCCCCTGGCCCCGCCACAGCCACAAGCCCTTGCTGCGGCTGGCCAAGATGCTCTTCGACGACCTCCCCCTCTCGCCGCACCCCGGCTAGCTGGCCAAGCTGCGCAGCGGCAAGGGGTGCGCCAAGCGCCCGGTCTAGGCCCCCAAGCTGAGGCTTCCGATGTAGCTGGGCTTCTTGCTGGCGTCCATGCTGCTGACGTAGGCCATGCGGCAACAGCGGCCTTTCTTCCGCGACCTCTCGCGGCCTGAGCCGCAGCCTTCACGCCGAGTATCCTTCCATCCATCATTAAACTTCTCATTATGATAGACATGTGAATATTTCATCCACATTTAAAATGTGAAGACAAGAATGCACCTGATAAAAATAGGTGTACAAAATAATTTTAAAAATAAAAATAAAAATTGATTCTGCCACAAACTAAGTTTTTTTATTTTTTCTTATTGTTCTCAATAAGAATAATATGGCAGTTTTTTTTCAAAATCTTAAAAGGCCGGCTTCATAAAATATAACGAATTTAGAACGATAAAAGTTAATAAGGCTTTATTAAACCTTATAACGATAAAATTCTAAATTAACCTTCGAAATAATTCTAGTATCAATCAATGCCGACGCCACTGCAACGATCCTCGCGACGCGGCGGCGCGAGAAGAGAGGGGGAGGGGATGGGGAGAGGTGGATGGATTGCATGGTTGTGGAGGTGATAAGAGAGATGAGCAAAATTGAACTGGAAAGGGGGCGGGAACAAAATGGATTGGCGTGATCTCCAGTTCACACAAACGATGCTCATATATATTTGTACGAGGGAAAAATGCATGGATAGTCCCTCTCCTATTTCGACATTGCCATATGGTTTCTGAAAACTTTTGTATCGGATGCCGATACTCGTCCGATACTCGTTCAACATGTGTCGAATACTTCATAAGAATATCCGACATTTTCAAAAATTTAAAAAAAGTTAAATTTGCGTTTTGAAGGATACATTAAAAATACTTGCTATATAGAGGATATGAGCTGTTTGGTATGCGTTATCCTATTAACGATTTGTAGAATTATTGTATTTAGTTTATTCCGTAAGTAAGCATGTCGGTAATGTTGAGTTATGTTGTTGGTAATGTTGAGTTATATTGCGCTAACATGACGCGTGCATTATAAAATTGTGATTAACAAAAAGTAAATAGTACTATAAATATGAAGAATTTTGTTTTTTCTATTGACAAAAGTAAATTATATATATTTAAGAGCACAGCAGTTTTTGTGTTTTTAAAATTCTCACAAAAAAAAAAATAAAAATTGAGATATTTAATTTCTTTCTAATTTTTTTAGTTATCTATTAAAATTAATTGATGGTTAAAATTTTGAAACCTTCTAATATCACTGTAGCTTTACTCATAATAATAATATAACATTAAAAATATTTTATTATTATATTTCTCAAGTACAATATCGTAATTTTTTAAAAACTTATTGCTTTATTGGATCGTATTGTAGTACGCGGCATTTGTATTCTATACCCACGTACGACATGCGGATCGAGTTCTGCTAGAGTACTTTATTTTTCTTCGAACCATTTTATAAAACAACTACTGTACTATAAAAATTTTTATATTTTTACAAGACTCATAATGTGAACTTTAATTAAATAAAAAAAAATTCAAACTCACGATCTTTTATTCTGATATCATGTGAAATAATCATTATACTCTAAAATTTTAAAATATTAGAGAACGGTATTTACATATTTTTATATTTAACATATATTTATTCGATTCAACGGTTTAGATGTAAAAATACAGTAAGTAACAACTTATTATTATAACAGGTTAATGTCAGGCCGGTGCCGGTTCGCCACCCGACTAATGTCAGGACGGTAACCGGTCTTCCAAGTCAAAATTATCGGTACCCAAATTAAAGTCGTCTTCCCAGTCAAAAAGGAAGGAATTAATTATATACAGGTCCTGTAAATATAATAAATTATAAATATATTTTTACGTACAAATTTCAACGTTTATATTTTATTTTTACAAAAGCTATGATATTTTTAAATATATTTCTGCCGTTAGAATCCGTTAGAAAATTTTAGTTAACCATACGTTACATAATTAACCCTAGTTAGTTAATGAGGTGAATTGATTTTTTTATCACTCTTCAATTAATAGTTGAAATTTTTAGAGGAATATATTTGTGATGACAAAAAGGTCATTCCACTCATAAAATCGACAGTACTTTAACGGTAACAAACCAGAGTGACATATTTGAAAATATTAGGACTTTTATAAAAACAGCATATAAAAATTGAACTTTGTAGGTATACATCTACAATTTTTATAGAGACAGCATATAAAAATTGAACTTTGTAGGAATATATCTAAATTTACTATATTTGCAAGGATCTTATAAAATTAATCCAAAAGAAAAAGACTAGCACAGTACCCAAAACGTGACTTCTCAGTAAAAATGCATAGAAACTAAAAAAAATTAACAACACATCAATCTAAAATACATCAAATTGATACAAAATTTTTAATTAATTACTACAACCGAATTTTGAATTCATAGCGTGTAACATACCTCACCTTATTATCCTCGGAAGAGGGGAGAGTGTCAAGGGGCTGATTCCCCGGCGTTCGAGATGGACGAAGCAACACGTGTTGTGGATGAGTGGGATGGAAAAATCTTAGCTACGGATTCGAAACTAGCATGAAGGTGAGAGAGGACGAGGAAAAGAAGAAGAAGATTTTTCATTACTAGAATTTTGATTAAGAGAAGAAGATATAATATCATAGGAATAAAAATATTAATTTATCTCATTAACTTACCAAAGTTAAGTATTTTATTTATATTTAAGTATATTTTTTCAGAAGGGTTATTTTTTAAAATATTAAAATTTTTACAGGAATAAGATTATAAAGTTGAATTTTGTAGAAATATTTTTATTATTTGATTTGTTTACATACAGTTATTTGCAATTAACCATAAAAAAAAAAAGTCAAACCATGGTACCTTAATTTAAAGATTTGAAGAAAAAAAAAAATCTCATGACCCAAAAGTCCCAAACCCTAATTGTTAGTAGTCAGCAAATCAAAGTTGGCCGTCCTCCCTGTTATTATTCAGGGAATTCTACACTGTCACACTTGCACTATGTCATCTATACAAGCCAATCATATTTCTTCTTTTCAAATAAAAATACAATAAAAATATTTTTTTATAATCATGATGGGATATATATTTCTAAAAGGAGATATTTGATTGGTTTGTTACGCCACATCACCAATATACTCCGTGCATTCTAGAATTTTTTGTTATTATCACATCCACCGCTCGGAAGAACCACAAAGAGATTTTTATTAAAAAAATAAAAAATTACAATTTCTTTTTTAATGTAGATTTTTTCATTCTTCATGTCTATATATATTTTTTCTCATTTTTTTGAGTTTCATCTTTTAATTTTTATAGGTTGTTGGGTAATAAAAATATCTTTTTTTAAAAAAAAATAGTTCTTTATGGGTTTTCGGGTTCGGATTCGGATTTTGGATTTTTAGTCGCATTCGGATTTAGATATGGATTTTTAAAATCCGCCTTATTCGGGTTTGGTAGTCGGGTTCGAATTTGGATTTTTGAAATCAGCCCTGAATCCGACCCGTTGGCATCCCTATCTCCGTCTCATCTTTCATAAATTGAAAGTAGATATATTTTTACAAAACTTATGATTAGATTTATCTCTTCAAAAAAATTTTAGTTTACAAATATACCCTTCAAAAGTTCTGATTTGCTAATATATGGTTTCTGCCATTTGATTCACTGTTAGATTTTTTAGTAGTGGGTGTCTAAAATAACTATTTTGTTCTTATAAATTTGTTGTGTAAAAACGCGTGCGGTGTACCTCATGTTGAGGCTCTCGCTTTCGACGTCGTTGCTACCGTAGGTCTCGCTGTCGCTAACCATGTATAAAAAAGAATAAGTTTCGGAACATGACATCAACATTGGAATACAAATTATATATATAAGTGATAAAAAGATCATTTTACCTCTTAGCTAATCGCAATGATCTCTTTTAATTCATAATTATCTAAATTTTGATAACAGCGGGATATATTTACAGACGAAAGGTCTTTTGTTAAGGATATATTTAATAACTTAAGTTTTATACAAATATAATTATTATTTGATATATTTGCAGGGAATCATATGCAATTATTCCATTTCTAAATGCCAATCAATCCCTTGTCAAATTAAGGAACAAAATTCTTCAATATTCTTTGGAAAAAATATCTCATCTAATATATATGATATATCCCTACATAATTAATGACTTAGTTTATAAGTATCAACGTTAATACCAACGCATTGCGCGCCATGTCGTACCACAAACTCCACACGATTCCATTCACCTAATTAATATTTCATAATTAATGCCTTAGATTTCAATCTAATTTGGTTCATACAATCTACATTATCTAAGAATTTGATGCAGTAAAAATTTTGATATTTTGGAAACACATTATCTTGCATCAGGTATAATTATTTAGATAAATCAAACAGTAGAAAAACTGATGCATATGATTAGTCATATGTGTGTCGGATGAGCTGTAACTAATAACGAGATTTAAGTATTTTACGCTGATAGATTTAGACCCAACAAATTATTATTAGCATTAGTGAGTTTGTGTGATTGAGTCTGACAAGAATATCAGGGTTTAAAATGAGTTTTTTTTTTTTTTTTTTTTTTGAGAAATAGATAGCACGCTATCTGCTTCGTTTATTTCATTTAGAAATAAGCTTAGTTAGTGTTGTGAATCAACTACAATTCGAACTTGGGTTTCGGGTACCAACCATCAAGTCCTTTGTCACTTGCTCTAGGGACAGTCGGTTACATTGTTACAGCTTATGCTATTAAAACCTATGGTATGGTTGATTTATTTGTTTAGTCGTATTTCCAAAGCTAGAAATAAATAGCATTGGTCGTATTGCCAATAAGCCTACGAGCCATTTATGTTTCAATAGTTAATTAGGTGGCAAAATCTACAAAGAATCTGGTACGTGATCTTGTAGAGGTGGAGGATTAATTAAAGAAACACCACGTGAGGTGCGAGAGTACCAAAATGTGGAGCTTAAATTTAGGCCATGTTTGGTTTACGAGTTGAATGGAAATTGAAAATGATGTTGGATTGCATTAAAATGAAAAATAATGATGAATTATATAAAAATATTTAGTTCATTAGTAAAATAAAAGTTTAGAATTTTCAGAAAAAAAAGTTTGATTAAGAGAAAGAGAGAGTGCCTGTAAGAGAGAGTTTTCAATGATCTATACTAGAAATGGAGCCGTAAATCAGATTGAGCCATAAATGTATTCGGTCATTACCATTCCAGAGTGGAATAGGAATTAGAATCCGATTCCCGTAAAATAAACGGTAACTATTGAAATCAATAAATTCTTATTCCGATTTAATAGTCTAAAATATTTGAATCAAACAAGTCTTTAGAGTTTGTGTCACCGGATTTGGCTTAGGAGGCATTCGATTGGGTGCATGGAAGTTGACGATCGAATTCGGGACATTCATGGCAATCTGTACGTGCGCTTGCTCGGATCATGTCATGAAATTAGCATGCGTTTGTATCCAACTACTGCAATTGGTTCGAACTGCATCTGCAGCAGTTACGAAAAGTAATTTTGAACAAAAGATAAATTTATTTTTTAATTATTTTTTAAAAAAATATATTTTTATGCCAGAGATAATCTCATGACTATATATTTAAAGTGATAAAATACAGACAAGCATAGTGGAAGGGTTTACTATGAACATGATAGATCTACATAGCATATAAAATTTATAAAATTAAATACATATCAATATTCAGGATGATAAATAGAATTATAAAATAACTTACATAGAGTCATAGAAAAAATAATTTTTACCAATCAGCGGAAGCGAGAAGTGAAACGATGGTATAAATATTATTAACCAAACCTTGGGTGATTTGATTTTTCCTCTCCTCCAAGGCAAAATTCTATAGAACTGAAGCTAATATTTTATCAAAATGATGTGAGAAGTTGGTAAGACCAGTAATCTTTTATATAGAGTCCATATCGACTTTCCATCGAAGTTTGATTACAATTTTATTTGATTTAAATAGATAGAAAATGAGTACAATATATTATATCAATCAATTCTATATCTATTAAATCTTTATTTATAAAAAAAATCATATTTGAATATGATTAATTAAGTTTTTATGAAAATTCTTACAGGATATCCAAACTTTAAAAATTATTATTTAATATCAAACCTTTCAATTTATTGAATATCAGTCAATCAACGGCACTTTGACTTCAAATTTTGAATGTATCATTTATCTTCATAGATTTAACTAGTAAACTTCATGTGATATTCACAACTATAAATTTAATTAGCTTAAATTTTGAAGTCAAAGTATCTTTCAGTGACTCAAATTAAACAAATTGGCCAATATGTAAAATTAAAATTTTAAAAAATTTGATAGCCAACTCAAGTTGGTCCATAGTTCACATATACTTTTTACTTAAAAAAAAAAAAACAAATTTCTTGCTATCCTGATTGACTGAATGTATAGAAAATTGACAATAGATCAAAATGTAAATTGAGTGTAGAGATCAAATCTAAATGAACAAAGGGGCCGTTTGGTTGGATGCAGTTGTAAAAATAGTATAGTTGGAAGTACATGCAGTTGTAGATGCTGCAGTCATAACTATATTTAGCCTGTTTGGTTTTATGCAGTTGCAATTGTTGCAGTTATATTTCTTCTGTTTGGTAGTCTGCAGTTGAGATTTGTATTTGTAAATTCTGTCAATTTTTAGATGAAAATGTGAGATTACCTCTTCTGAGCATAACGCAATTATGTTTTAATTATTAATTAAGACTTTTATATCTATATATAATTTATATATTATAAAATTATATATAAATTTAATAAATTTTAAATGTAAATATATTATAAATTTGGTCAAAATAAAAATTAAGATATTATTAAACTAGCAGACTGAAAAACAAAAAGCGTACGAAAAAAATTTATTGACCCAAACAGATATTACAAAATCTTATCAGATTTCATGAATATGTATTTTTAGAAAAAAAATAAAAAAAATAAGCGTATGAAAAAAAAAATAATCACACTTTGTTTATTTTTTTAATGGGTAAGCCGACTCCGACTCAACTGCTGCAGTTGGTACTACGGCCAATTTGGCTGCAATACCAACTGCTGTAATTGGGCCTTTTCGTGCAGATGCAACTGCAGCAGTTAGGCCTAACTGCACCAAACCAAATAAAAAATTAATAGATGCATGTATTTCCAACTGCAATGCAGTTGAAAATGTATGCAACCAAACAGCCCCAAAGTGAAGTAGCATGCTACATTCCTCTCTCTCTCTCTCTCAGATAAACATCAAATAGTTAAGGTAGATTTCTAAATAATAGGGTGACAAAAAAAAAAGTGAACTTCAGTTTCCCCCTGCGATTTAGCTTATTTTTACTTTGTTATCATCTTGTTCATAAAATTACACTCAACTATACTATGGTTTAATTCATTTTTATTTTGTCACCCTATTATTTAGAAATCTACCTTAACTATTTGATGTTTATCAAAAAATTTTGCTTTCCTATCTTATTTGATTCCAGATTTTATAGGTAAAAATAGTTTTTTGAATCATATAATGGCAAAATAAAAATGAGCTAAATCATAAGGCAGCAAATTAAATTTATCTAAGGAAAAAAAAAATATATTTGATGCCTCAAACAATGCAAAACCCATTTACAATGATAAACTTTATGAATGTCTATTCATTCGTCAGTCCTAATTAAGTTAGGTTTAAGTTTAACCACCAAAACCCAAGCTTTGTAAATTGTTACTAATCATCTCTCATTTTAAATAAAAAATGATAATTTTTATTTTCTAGAGTAATCTCATTATACCATATAAAAAATAATAAACATATACAAAAGTAACTTTCAAGTTTCAACTACAAACAACCAAATAAAATATTTCTAATTTTATCGACCTAAATTATATGCAACCAAACAAATTAGATGCAAAAAAAAAAATTATATTTGCAGTTGTTATGCTAATTATATGTATCTATAAAACGCTAGATTCAGAGGTTTTTTTTAAAATACTATAATAGAGTGCGATCAAAATTCATTCATAACTTAATGCCAAATGCAATGGCCCAATCACTGAGCATAATTAATTTCTTTAAGAAAAACTTAATTGATGTGATACATATTTTTTTGAAAATAAAATAGACTAATTGTTATTATCCGAATAATTGATGTTTAAAAGAATTTATTTTATACTTTTCAACTAATGTAAAATTTTTAATGGTTTAAAAATTTTTAATGGTATAATTAATGTTTTAAAATTTTTTAATTGCATACATGTCCCTGCAAATATAGAGAATTACAAATATATTTCTGTAAAGTTCAACATTCGTATATTGTCCCTACAAAAATCCTAATATTTTCGAATATATGCCTGTCGTTAGAATTTGTTAGAAAAATTTAGTTAACCATGGTTAAATACTTAATCCTGGTTAATTTATGAGATAACTTGACATTCTTATCCCTCTTATATTATACTGTTGTGGCTTCTGGATGGACATATCTGTGATGGCAAAATTGACATTTTGTTTTATTTATTTGTTGTTAAAATATAAACACGTTCCAAATGGTAACAAATTAGAGGGATGTATTTAAAAATATTAAACTGTTGTAGAAACAACATATAAAAGTTAGGGACAATTGCCTATATACTCCTGAAAAGTTTCCGACTTTCTGAATTACCCCTCTTAGAAGGCTAATATTGAAAATACTTTTTTTTATGTTCCAACCTATTTCAAATATATCCATAGAGTTAAAATCTGTTAATGAACTCTATTTTCTCTATAAAATTACTATTTTACCCTTTTCAAATATATCATTCTACCAGCACTGACTTTTCTTATTTGCCCTTAAGTTAGGGGCACAAAAAGTATTTTGTTTTTAGTCTTTTCAAATATACCCTTCTACCATCACCAACATTTCTTATTTGCCCTTAAGTTAAGGGCAAAAGTGACATTTTAATTTTTTTTTTAACTGTAATAGATATTTAATTCACGTTTAACCTAAATTAACTTAACGGGTGATAACTATAGGGGTATTTTAGAATAGCGGAGGAACATATGAGGGGTATATTGAAAAGAAAAAAAAAGTAAAGGTAAATAACATATTTTCAAAGTTTTGAGGGGTATATAAGCAATTATTCCTAAAATTAAGTTAAATTTTGTAAGAATATATTTGTAATTTACTATGTTTGCAGGGATCTATATGTATGTAACCCTATTATTTATATGAGTGCTTGTGTTTTTGGTCCAATGGATCAAATAATTTTGGTCCTTTGGAACAAAAACCTCCTCCTAAAGTCTGCTGTGAACTTGGGAGGAGATCTCCTGGCCCGAGAAGCTCCAAGGCAAGGTTTGGGCTGTGCTGGCCCGGCTGGCATGGCCCAAGCGGGACGTGCCGTGCCTGGCCATTGGGCCCAAGACGAGAGACCCAGTACGACCCTCAAGCTCGGTCCAGGCCGGGCTGGCACAGCACATGCCGTGCTCCAGTCCGGCCGGAGATCGTGGGCCGCCCAGCCCGTTTTACATTCCTAGTCATACACATTATAATTTATGGGTCTGTATTGTTGTAAAGCCTCAACACTCCCACGTCGAATGAAAAAATGATTAGGCTTAGTTTTGTATTAAGATCTATCTAACGCTATTAGATAAAATGGAGTTAGAGTAAAAGTATATAGATATATGCTTTTGCGTTTTCCGATGACACCGTAGAAAGTATATCATATCAACTCATCGCTACGTGCGGAACGCAATATTACGTACGAAAACAAACATGATGTTTTCCTATCGTAATTTCTCACCGCACGTAACACAATTTTCTCGCAATTTCCAAATAAAGTCTAAAATATATGAGGCATACACGCTAGTAATAATAATTAAATTTAATTATTTTGGGCCCAACGAATTATTATTGCTAGCGGATAAGGCCGTTACAATTGTGCACCGAAAAAAAACCTTCAAAGAATCACTTTCCCATCGAACTCCGATTCGACCAAAACCGGGCGAGTCGGAATGGGAAGGATTTGGGCGTCGCAGTCCGCGCTCCTTCTCCGCGACTTCCTCCTCATCTTCCTCCTCTTCTTCGGGTACGCAAAGCTCGCTCACAAGTTTCTTTTTTTTTTTGTGTGTGTACGTCCTCTAAAATACTCTTATTAGGGTTTTACTCAGCTTCTACCCAAATTCTCGCATCATCCGAACAAATTCGCTTTTGTTTCAGTTCAATTTCTCACACTTCGTATTTGCATTTGATCCGCCCTTTATTTAGCAGTGCTAATCATAGAATCTTTCTACTTAAAACCCTTTTTTATTATTATTATTTTTTAAAAAATAGAATCTCTGTGTAGGAATAAACAAACGGTAAATTGCTTCCAATCATTAACAAGGAATAATAAAAATTTAGAAGCAGCGTTTTTTTTCTTTTGTTTTTAAATTCTTTTTTAAATCAGTTGTCATTCGTCATTTTGCTGGAATGCATTGTAAGTTAACCAATCATGACAATAAATAAAAAAAAAATCCTTCTGACTGTATATAAAATTATATAGAATTAGTTTTAAAAAAAATAAAAAATAGCAACAATACCAAATGAGGCCTAAACTATTTGATTCGTTTTTACAACACCTCTAGAGAGCCTACCTTTAAAAAAAAAAAAAAAAAAAAAAAAAAAAAAAAAAAAAAAAA
>NC_033640.1:8747691-8763169 GCF_001540865.1 Ananas comosus
CGTGTCCACATTCCGTTTGTGAAAAATATATTAACGCCTTATCTAAGTTGATCTTGGTTATTTATTTAGTTACAACTATTAACTTTTGGTTTTGCGAAATTCCTTGTTCGGATTCATGTTGTTATCCTGCACATTCTGTTGGCTTAATGCTTCATAACAATGTTCGGAAACAAGATTCTCTAAATTTTCTTTTCCAATGTATTTCGTTTCAGCGATACTCTATCCATCTCATTTGAGAAATTACCATTTTTTTCTTTTTTCTTTTTTCTTTTTTTAATCTGAGGGGGAAGTACTTGGAGGCTCATCATGAGCTTGACAAATTTACTATTATTTGAAAATAAGATTCATTCATCATATCTGGTTCGTTATTTGATTTAACATTTTATTACCATGCACTTCTCAGTAAGTTTCAGTAAGTTTCACTTTAATGCGCTATGTTTCCGGCTGTTAAGTTGTATTGTTGTGAGGCTGTTGTTTCGGTTTTCCCCTATCGCTTACCGTCGAACAAAATGTTTATGTTTATGTATAACAGAGTTGAATTCTGAAGCTTTTGTCACGCTATTTCAACACATCAGTGTCTTTTTGTTCTCTTGTTTTCAGAATAGATGTTCGTGTTGTTACTTGATCCTAATATGAAAAATCAACATCTGATTCAGCTCTCAGATCTGTGATGCTACTGAAAGGGAGAGAACTCTGGCTATGATAAAGCCGGATGGTTTGTTAGGAAACTACACCGACAAAATAAAGACTATTATTCTGGAATCTGGATTTGGGATCATCAAGGAGAGGATGGTGCAACTTGATGATGAGAAAGCTGCACTTTTCTATGCTGAACATTCCGGAAAGAGCTTTTTCCAAAGCCTTGTTAAGTATATGACGAGGTAAGTTCCTTTGCAAAACCATATACAGGGATGGAGCTATATTGGGGCTGAGCAAATTTTCATAATTTGCATAATAGTCCTTTTTATATAAAAAATTTTTAAAATGTATTTTTATTTAATTTTAAAAGTATGATGAGTAATCTGTTTTTTTTTAAAAAAAATTTGGCACTAATATAATGCTCTCTCAACTCTGAGTTTATTTATTTATTTTTTATTTAGTACCTTCATAACTTCTAATTTTTTTAGATACTTTTTTTATTTAATTAAATTAAAGGTTATATTAAAGTTAATAGTTCTTTCAACTAATAGTCATTTATTGTCACAATTATATTTAGTAAAAATTAAGAAATTAAATTATTCATTGAATTACTATTAGATTTAATAAATTTCAAAATTATTTTAGTGAAATAATATAAATAAATAATTAAAGTTAAGTAAGTATAAAAAAAAAAGGGGTAATGTCTTTTTTACACTAATTATTTAGTCAATATATTTTTCATCAAAAATTTGACTAGGTAAATTTTGTTTATTTGCTAAAATTTCGATTTGCATGTATTTTTGGCCCCCCTCATAATCGAGTGCTAGCTTCGTCCCTAACCATATAATATGGCGATCTTCAGTATGGTATTTCACTGCATAAATGTTTACATCATAATAAATCGACTCGTGTAATGTGTGCGATATGATGTATCAATGTGGTGATTCAGTACATAGATCCGACCTTTACTTTGACAATGTCGATCACTTAATGAAATTTATCCTTCGCATAATTTTGTGTGGATCTTGTATACTCGCATGTTAAAGGACTTCTCTCTGTTGCTTGTTTACTAAATGATTTTGCTGATGTTCAGTGGCCCAGTTTATGTTATGGTTCTGGAAAAGCCTGACGCCGTCTCGCGATGGCGCGCTTTGATTGGACCAACTGATGCCAGAAAGGCTAAAGTTTCTCATCCTAGCAGGTTAAGAATTTCTCATGTACTTTTGGTTTCATATACCTATATGTGTTTGTGCGTGTAAGCATGCCCGTATAAACTTAAATGATGAAAATTTGTCTTATTTCAAGTGTGCGCATATTTTTGCTTTTGATTTGCAGCATTAGAGCCATGTGCGGGTCGGACTTGGAAAGGAATTGCGTCCATGGTTCTGATTCGCCTCAATCGGCTGCAAGGGAAATCTCATTTTTCTTCGGAGACATCTCTCCAGGTTCTTTTCTTCTTTTGCCTCTCTCTCTCTCTCTCTCTCTCTCTGTGTCCCTCAATTAGCCATGTTGATGTTGTTCCTGCTGCTCATGTTCCTTCACCTTAGCGACAACATACGAATTACCAAGATGAAGCATCGATTTGCTCCTTTTTTCGTTCACTTGTGTACTTAATAAGGGAGAAATTATAGCTTGAACCTGGTTTACAATGACAACCGTAGATCGCCAGAGTATCTGCCATCCATCCCTTCTCTCCTTTAAAACCACATTGTCTGGTGAGTTTTAGACTTCTCGTATATATAAAATAAACGCGGTGAGGATTTTGAGTAAGGAATGGAGAACAGATGAATGCGCTATCTGCGGTCGATACGACAGAAGAGATGTTGGCAATAGTTTATCCTTTCGGCTGTAGAAAATATTTATTTATTTTTATTTATTTTCCAGCTGTTACAAAGCATGACGAACTTTAGAAGGTTACCGGGAGGCACAAATTCATCTAAAAAGACAACATCGAAGCAAGCGGCTCGGCTATTTCTCAGGTAGTGCGAACGACCGGTCCATGGAATTCTAGTTACAAGTCATTTATCCGGTGCCCATGGTTTCCTCCACGCAGGCGCTTGTCGTCGATGGAACTTTATGCGACTTTTAGTTTTTTATTGCCTCGATCGTGTAAGAAAACTCAATATCATCAAATGTTATCGGCCAAATTGGGAATTTGAATGCCCTGTAAGTGTACATTTCCTAAATTTAAGGCTGCTTACTATAAAATGTTTCCAGTGTACTTTGAGGGACTCTTTTTAAGTTTGTTTCCAGTGTATTTTGAAGTACAGTGTTTCAGAACAATGAATCTTAATCATTTCCTGCTGCAACTTACACTTAAAGCTGAAGCCATTGCAGGTCCAACTAAGCAACAAGAGATCAACTCTTTGA
Organism: Ananas comosus; assembly: GCF_001540865.1. Lineage (NCBI taxonomy): Eukaryota > Viridiplantae > Streptophyta > Magnoliopsida > Poales > Bromeliaceae > Ananas > Ananas comosus. The sequence continues at coordinate 8,750,701 of NC_033640.1, forward strand.
CTAGCAGGTTAGCTATGCTAATTGTTGATCTGAGACTCTCCAAGCAAAGGTAAATTTATGACACGGTGACGCGTCGCCGCATTACTTTCATCCTAACCGTCCATTCCAACCCATCAAATTACCCTGTTACATCACTCTGAACAGGACTTACTATGTTGTCGATGATCTTTCCATAACATTGCTCAAAATCAGACGAGTCGACAATTCTTCGCCGCTCCACTCAAAATAAGAAATGGCTCGACAAAATTCGTCCCGAGTGTTATTTCCATGTAAATGTATTACGTAATAACTCTGTTACAGTATAATTCAGTCGTCACGATTGTGAACACCCACAAACCCAGTACAAGATTATTGCGCGTGAAAGGTAAAAAGATCGAAAAGAAAGAAAAGAGATCCGAACAGGCCACAAATCAGCTCAGCTGGGAAGGACGAGGTAATTGAGGAAGGGTTCTGCGTTGGGAGCGAGAGCCTTGAGCTCGTCGCGAGTGGCCAGTTGGAAATCCTCGAATTGGAATGCAGGGGCACAGGTGCAGCCTACCAGCGAGTAGTGCAGCTCGGAGTCCCGCTTCCGAGACTTAACAAGGAGGCTGCCGTCTGACGCAAAGGATTCTACGTCTAAGGTTGGAAACGATCCGAACCACACGTTTGGCGGTACGGTGTATTGCGGCCGGTGCCCGGCATTGAGATCTGGGCCTAGGACAGTTAGCTCGATGTGACCATCGTCATGTAGCTCAAAGACCTGGATGTACAACACAAGCAGGTAAAAATAAGTGACTTTTAAGTATACACTACACCTATAAAATCTGAAATTTTCATGTTAGAACCGCAAAAGTGCAGTTTCTTACAGTTCACGATTGAAAGTTGCTTCTCTGATAGGTAAACATTAAGCACAATAGTAAACATGTAAGAAAACTAAGTTTCTGAAGGGCATTAAGAAATTCGGATAACGGAAGGGGCATAAAGAGATAATCATTCACTGGAATATATAAAAGTAATGTGGCTGCCGTTTGATATTAAGTTAGGGTTTCTAACCGTGAGGGGCTCGCCCATGTAATAGTGCCAGGTTTCGGCACAGGGGATGCGGTGGAGGTGCGAAACACTACCCGACGGCAGCAAGAAGTAAATGGCTGTGCTCACAGGGCGCTCGACCTTATCTGCACAAGTTTTCAGTTACAAGACTCATCGATTATAAGCACTAGAAAATAACGGGTTTAGATGATTTATCAGTATCGTTGCGTAGGAAAAGACATAACTGAAAACAATATTTCAGAAAGAAATACCACACATCGTTGGAAATTTACGACGCCATACCACAGGAATATTGGAACACTCTTGCATACATGTATATAGACATATATAAATGCATAGCAGTATGTGAATATAGGAACTTTAGTTTTCATTTTCACTTTCTATTGAATCGCTTTTCGCAAATTATGATGACAAATAAACAAGGAAGACTCTGTAATTGATCCGTTATATACATTGCAAAACCATTTCGCTATTATCATTCAAGATGCAAGAAATAATAAAACCATTTCGCTATTATCATTCAAGATGCAAGAAATAATTAGTATGGAATGCATCGACAAGTAATGTTTTTTGTATGACATTACTATCAGCCATCCGCCTCTACTAAGCCGAATTTGTAAATTACATATTACATTAATTTGCAAATATCAAATCAACATTCATCAAGAAAAAGAGAGACTTCAACTGATTCATCCGCAAAAAGCTTCCGCTAGTTTCTTTTCCATGATGACCATATCTCTATCGTCAAATGTAATGTACAAAGGTTCCAAGATAGCGTCTTAATGGTTTCTATATCAGAACCATGTCGGTACTTTATTTTGAGAAAATTGGATATTTGAGACAAAAATCTAATGCGTGTCAATGCTGTACCAAAACGCTTTTGACAATTTCATGCATTTCAGACACAGCTTTTGACAATTTCATGCGTTTCAGACACAGGAAAAAACAACAAAAATTTATCATACAAGTCTTTCGCGATGTTCCTTTTCTCTACCTAGATTTCACTCAACTCCACTTTAAAATCGCACAGAGTGAAATCCAACAATACATAAGGGTGCATCTGAAAAGACTTGTCTGATATAAAGTTTCTCCAAACACAGCTACGATGTTAAAATGAGCTAGTTTTGCCAAAATCTAACTATTTGTAAGAACTATATGAATTCTCTCTTTTAAGATTGATAAAAATGTACCGAACTTACTTGAGGTACGAACTATTTTGAGTCGACCACCCAATCTTTCAAAAATTTAATTTTACTACCCAACATTTCAATTTGTTTGATTTGAATAAATCAACGGTACTTTGACTTCAAAATATGAAAGCGTTATTTATCTTTACAAGTTATACTCCACTCAATTATTGCAACTATCAATTCATTAAAGTATGCAATTAGCTTAAATTTTGAAATTAAAGTATCATTAACCTACTCAAATCAAACTAATTGGAAGGTTGGATTGTAAAATCAAAATTTTGAAAGATTGGATAATCAATTCAAAATGGTCCATAGTTTAGGTAAAGTTCTGTGCATATTTACCTTTAAGAATTGATATGCTTACTACTTCCTTGGCGATTTAACTAATGTTAGTCACTCTAAATTGATGGAATATCGATCTATGTCATTAATTACAAAAAAAAAAAAATTGAAAGATCGGATACCAAATATTAAATTTTATAGTTTAGGAAATTTCAGATGGTTCCGGAGCCTTCAACACAAAGATAAGCTAATGATCATTTCAAAAGGGATAAACCCCGAAAATCCTCACACAAATATCATCTCATTGCTTAAATTAATACCTAAAAGACACCAATTATACATATTTCCCGATCTCACTACTCCATCTACAATAACAAAAAACGTTTAAAAAAAAAAAAAATCTAACTTTTGTTAGGTTTCTCATCAATTTCTCTAACAACATGGCAAAACCCACAACATCAAATCGCAAAACCACATAAGAAAACACAAATATTAGCACTGCAGATGGATTTCTCAACCAAAAAATTCGGAAAAAATGGGAAAAAAAGGGGGAAAAAAAAGGAGATTACAGTGAGGAGGGAGGAGGGATTTGGGGAGTGTGATGGAGAAATCTCGGAAGGTCTCAGCGAAGAATCCCCCCTCCGGGTGCGGCTTCAAATCCAAGAGCGACGCGATCTCCGAAGAGGTCTTCGTATTCGCGGAGCTCCCCATCATCTTCGATCTCCTATAACACTTTTAGAGAGAGAAAGAGAGGGGATGAGAGAGAGAGAGAGAGAGAGAGAGTGATCGCTTGAGCTCTATTGCCATGATGATGATAAACAACTCCGCTTCTGGTTGTTGTTGACAAAGAGGTTTTAAAAAGGACCAAAAAAAGTATGGGGACACCCCTCAACTCTTTCGTTCTTATGAAATGACCCACTCAAACTTTATTTTCCCGTGAAATGAATATAAAAGACAGAAAAATATGTACAGAACTTATTTTATTTAAGGTAAACTTTAAATATCTCTCGTGTGGTTCCGTATTTTCTCACTGTAATATCATGTGGTTTAAAATGTATTAATTTAGTACGATGTGATTTTTTTTTTTCATCAGCTTTTTTGTTTACATTTCGTTAAATATCCCACCTAGATTTATTAAATATTTACTTTAGTACCTTTTAGATTTAACCTTATCGCTTATTTAACAAAAAAATTAGTTGAGGAGATAATAAAAAAATAAAATAAAATCACGGAGTATTAAATTAATACACTTTAAACCATAAGGTACTAAAATAAAAAAATACGAAACCATAAAAGATGATATTTGAAATTTTTTCTAAAATTTCAGAAGTGTACTAACTAAATATATAAAAATAACTAAATATATAAAAATAATTACACGTTACAATACTATTTCAATACTATTACATTAGCAACACCACTTTATATTGTAGAACATAGTTACGATAATTTAAAAGTTTTGAATTATAAATTATAATAAATTAAAATTTAAGAACTAAATTAAAATTTAAGAACTAAAATATTACGCGGCTCACAATTTGAGGACCACCAATGTTATTAAGCCAAAATTAATTGGAATGAGTTCCTCTATATGCTCATTTATTTTTGATACTATGCATATATATTGTGATATCCCTAGTGTTTAGCAGGAGAGGCTTGTCGACAGCTCTGGAGAGTGTGGGGACAAATCCGAGTCACGTTGGCGCGAAGTAGACGCAAAACGGACTCAGCAGAGACGCGAGAGCAGGATTTGGCATTTGAAATCTGCAAATAGCAGATTTTCTGCTTATTGTACCGGTACAGCATCAGGGGTGTACCGGTACACATTTTGTACCGGTACAGTATCGGAGGTGTATCCGTACACTTTGCCTGTTTCCGCGCAGCTACTCTCGGGTTGTCATTTGTACCGGTACAGATGCCCGTGTACCGGTACACCAGGATAGGTGAGAGGGCAAATGAGTCATTTCTCACCTTGTTTGTGTCACCCACTCCTCTCCACTGCGTATATGTTTGTAGAGGGTTAGAGAGATGGATTTTTATGGCTTCTTCACCTCTCTCTCTCTCTAACATCGGCCGAGCAAGGAGGAGCTCGGGTGGAGTTGATTTGTCGCTGACGTCGCGCCGCAGAGCCGTTCGAGCACACGAGCGTTGTGGTGGCTGCGTTGGGAGGCCAAGCGAGCGTGTGATTCCACTGTTTCGACGTCGCGCTGGTGCCGGTTTAGCGTTTCGAGGTGGGTTTATCATTGGATTCTACTCCTAATATCTCGTTGTCGGCATGTATATTTTGGTGGATGCATTTCACGTGTAAATAGCTCGAATTCTTGATCTTTCATGTTGTGGACATCTAAACTGAATTTGGGAGCTTAGTTTTATTATGGATAAATTATACATGTTGGACTTGGATATGACATAGGAGAAAATCAGCGTTATGGATCTGTCACCTGTTTACACTACCAGATTTAGCTCTAGGAGCCGTTATGATTTTTGTATCGCCGCAGTATCAGTGTGATGGATACCCCAGATAGTGTAGTTTACTGTTACGCTCGTGCTGGGTGCCGAGCCTATTTTTACAGTAAAGTTTAGACTGTTCCGGACTGTTGGATGCCGTCGGGATTGACGGTGGACCCGAATTGCCGTTTTGGCATCAGATTGTGCCGAGGACACGTGACTTGTGGTTGGTAGACCAGTTTGACCTTGTATACTTGACTATAGCCTGTGAGAGCCTGATTGAGCTCGACAGAGATACGCTTGCATACTCGATTGGGTAGCTCCCACGAGTGCCACTCCAGAGTAGGGCTTTGTACTTTTGCGTTGGTGTCCTTGTGTCCTGGTTGGGCTTGCTCTCCACTAACTACCCAGCGTGGTGGTTGTTAGTGTAGTTTCGACAGACGGGACGGGTGTATCACAGTTTCTGGTAAGATTGGGTCAGGATTTACTTTCACTACAGTGGTTAGTGTAGAGCATGATAGAGTAGTGACATATAGCTGTAGATTGCTTTCCAGCTTTCCCTACTATCTTTACTTTTTTCTATAGACTTAGTGGGTGGACCGATGATGTTGAGGGCGGCACCCACTGAGGACTACTTGTTTTTACAGTAGTTCTCATGCCCAGTTGTTCCTTTCCGTTTTGCAGAGCCATCGTCGTCGGCTGCTGCTGATCCTGATCGTGGCAAGGGTATCGCGAGTTAGAACCCTACCAGACGAGCCAGAGCTAGTGGAGTACCTGCTACAGATAGTTGTAATTTTTGGTTCATTACATACTGATGTTATACCTCGCTGGAGCGAGTGTTTTTGTACCAGGATACTGTATATGTACTGATCCATGTTTATTATATCCTCATGTTTTATTTCACTAGCAACTCTATACTACTGGTTGTAGTTTACAGATACAGTTACAGCTTTGTTTCGTATACAAGAAAATTTTTTTTGTATACGGCAGATTTGTCGGCGTGCCCAGAAAATATGATATCCGGGGCGTGACATATATGTTATGGTGAGTTAAATAGTAAAAAATTATTTTCAATCAAAATTTTTGCTAATAATAATTTGAATTATCTCAGAACTGACAAGTGAATCTTCGAATTTCTAATAAATAATGTTCAAAATGTTACAAAATTTAGTTTCCGGTAACTTCAAATACTCTCAACGTCATCAATAGCTATAAGTCAAATATTCTATAAATAAAAATAAAGTAAATGTGGACAAGACCTTTCAATTTTCACTCACAATATTGGAGAAATAGAGCCAGGTCGAGGCAACAATTTCTCCCCCATTTAGGAGGAAAAGTTGACAAATTTGGACAGGTATTGATGGGACTTATTATTATTATTATTATTATTATTATTATTATAGATTATTGATTCTCTTGACTTTGTAGCTCGTCCAGAAGCTCTATTTGGTTCGGAAATTAGTAGGAACTAGTTATACCGTGGATATGTGCAAGTATGGATTTTTATAGGAACAAAAGTATTTTTTTGTTTGGGTGAAATTGTGAGTATAAGCTGGAACTAGAAAAATTGCTTTTGGATGATTTTTGGGAATAAGAGGAATAGTTAGTAGTTATAAATAGAAAATAATAATATTACCCCTATAATTAAAATTATATTTTTACATTTTAAATATATAATTTTAAATTAAAGTCCTAAAGTTTTAAGTTTTAAATTTTAAAATTAAATTTTAAATTTTCAATANGATAGGTGAGAGGGCAAATGAGTCATTTCTCACCTTGTTTGTGTCACCCACTCCTCTCCACTGCGTATATGTTTGTAGAGGGTTAGAGAGATGGATTTTTATGGTTTCTTCACCTCTCTCTCTCTCTAGCATCGGCCGAGCAAGGAGGAGCTCGGGTGGAGTTGATTCGTCGCCGACGTCGCGCCGCAGAGCCGTTCGAGCACACGAGCGTTGTGGTGGCTGCGTTGGGAGGCCGAGCGAGCGTGTGATTCCACCGTTTCGACATCGCGCCGCTGCCGGTTTAGCGTTTCGAGGTGGGTTTATCATCGGATTCTACTCCTAATATCTCGTTGTCGGCATGTATATTTTGGTGGATGCATTTCACGTGTAAATAGCTCGAATTCTTGATCTTTCATGTTGTGGACATCTAAACTTAATTTGGGAGCTTAGTTTTATTATGGATAAATTATACATGTTGGACTTGGATATGACATAGAAGAAAATCAGCGTTATGGATTTGTCACATGTTTACATTACCAGATTTAGCTCTAGGAGCCGTTATGATTTTTGTATCGCCGCAGTATCAGTGTGGTGGATACCCCAGGTAGTGTAGTTTACTGTTACGCTCGTGCTGGGATGCCGAGCCTATTTTTATAGTAGAGTTTAGACTGTTCCGGACTGTTGGATGTCGTCGGGATTGACGGTGGACCCGAATTGCCGTTTTGGCATCAGATTGTGCCGAGGGCACGTGACTTGTGGTTGGTAGACCAGTTTGACCCTGTGTACTTGACTATAGCCTGTGAGAGCCTGATTGAGCTCGACAGAGATACATTTGCATACTCGGTTGGGTAGCTCCCACGAGTGCCACTCCGGAGTCGGGTTTTGTGCTTTTGCGTTGGTGTCGTTGTGTCCTGGTTGGACTTGCTCTCCACTAACTACCCAGCGTGGTGGTTGTTAGTGTAGTTTCGACAGGCGGGACGGGTGTATCACAGTCCCTGGTGAGATTGGATCAGGATTTACTTTCACTACAGTTGGTTAGTGTAAAGCATGATAGAGTAGTGGCATGTAGCTGTAGATTGCTTTCCAGCTTTTCCTACTATCTTTACTTCTTTCTGTAGACTTAGTAGGTGGACCAATGATATTGAGGGCAGCACCCACTGAGGACTAATTGTTTTTACAGTAGTTCTCACGCCCAGTTGTTCCTTTCCGTTTTGCAGAGCCATCGTCATCGGCTGCTGCTGATCCTGATCGTGGCAAGGGCGTCGCGAGTTAGAGCCCTATCAGACGAGCCAGAGCTAGTAGAGTACCTGCTACAGGTAGTTGTAGTTTTTGGTTCATTACATACTAATGTTATACCTCGCTGGAGCGAATGTTTTTGTACCAGGATACTGTATATGTACTGATCCATGTTTATTATATACTCATGTTTTATTTTCCTAGCAGCTCTATACTACTAATTGTAGTGTTGTATTATTATAGGTACAGTTACAGCTTTATTTGGTATACAGGAAAATTTTTTTTGTATATGGCGGATTTGTCGGCGTGCCCAGGAAACGTGATATCCGGGGCGTGACATATATGTTATGGTGAGTTAAATAGTAAAAAATTATTTTCAATCAAAATTTCTGCTAATAATAATTTGAATTATCTCAGAACTAACAAGTAAATCTTCGAATTTCTAATAAATAATGTTCAAAATGTTACAAAATTTAGTTTCCAGTAACTTTAAATACTCTCAACATCATCAATAACTATAAGTCAAATACTCTATAAATAAAAATAAAGTAAATGTGGACAAGACCTTTCAATTTTTACTCACAATATTGGAGAAATAGAGCCAAGTCGAGGCAACAATTTCTCCCCCATTTAGGAGGAAAAGTTGACAAATTTGGACAGGATTGATGGGACTTATTATTATTATTATTATTATTATTATTGATTATTGATTCTCTTGACTTTGTAGCTCATCTATAAGCTCTAAATTTACTTGTGACAATTAAATTTTTTAAAATTTTATCAAAACAGTTACTAATTATATCATCATTTTAGTCTCATGTTTTATATGTGGTCTACAAAGTTTTAAATTGCCTAAAAATAAACCTTATTTTTATTTATAATGCATGAAAAAGCAACAACAATGAAGATAAGTTTATATTATTTTTCATCTGCTTTTCTCCAGATTTGGTTGTCTGATTTTTATAGTTTATTTTTTCAATAAATGAAGCTAGTAACTTGCTATCTTTCTATAAAAAAAAAGAGTAAAATTTAAAGAGAAAAAAAAAATAAAGTCTTACAAGGTTACATGTAAACCATACGATCAAAAATATTTTATAACTAATAATTTTGATTCACCACAGTAGTCAATTGAATTGTTTGATAAAGTTTACATGATGTGGCCAATTTAGCATTAGAGTTTAAAGAAAAACTCGACTCAACTAAGCTGAGCTGAAAATTTCGTTGAGTTTGGTAATTTTTACAATCGGCGCGAGAAATCTTTAAATGGCTCAACTTTACGTTCGAATATTCAATTTTAGTGTGCAATCCCAAGTCCCAACTTGTAAAACATTTTTCAAGATGGACGCTTGAATCGAGCAGTCATTTTCGCCGAGTTTGGAACCCAAATTCAATTATTTTAGCCTCTATTTTTGCATTTTTAGATTATTTTTAAAAAATTATGTATTTTTTCTATTTTTAATCTGATTATTTGATTATTTCTAACCTAATTAGGTTTAAAAATATATTGAAATTTATTATCTTTGCCTAATAGGATTTCAGTATCGTCTCTATATACAGATGTGACATTCGGTTAATGTAATTAATTGTATTTCGTCTTTGTCGAAAAATTGGTTTTTCGTGTAGTATCTCTTTCCGTTCTTACGCTTCTTCTTTGATCAGCACCCCAGAAAATATTAAGCCCATGGTGAACTAAAACCTAAAATAGGGGGAGATGAATGGACACATACATGGCTAAGAGAACATAGAGAATGTAATATAAATGGAGTATTAATATACATCGGGTGAATGTAATAGTCATTTATTGCTCCAATCAATTTTAACAAGATAAAAATATCTCACTTTTTTCGACGTCTAAAATAAGTCCTCCAACTTTAAAATTTTAGTTAAAAAATTAATTGAGCCCTCTAACTTTTAACAATTTAGTTAAAAAAATTTATTTCCAAAATAGCTACAAAAACTATTAAATTTGATTGGATTTTTAAATAAAGTTATTAAAATAATTTAACTCTTCAAATACTAAAAGTTAAAAAATATTAATAAAAAATAATTTTTATAATATTCATAAGAATACTTTATAATTTTTTATTATAATTTTTTAATTTTAAAATTAATCATTATATTTTTAATTAATTAAAATATAATTTATTTACTGTATAGCGCGGACCATACACTAGTAAAATTTAGTTTCTAGTAACTTTGAATACTCTCAACGTAAGCGAATAACTAGAAGTCAAATATTCTATAAATGAAAATAAAGTAAATGTGGACAAGACCTTTCAATTTTTCTTTTTTTTGAGAGATAGGTAGCACGCTACCCGTTTTATTTATTTTATTTAGAAATAAACTTAAGTAGAAATGTGAATCAACAAGGATTCAAACTTGGGTCTCGAATATCAACCAACAAATCTTTTACCACTTGCTCTAGGGACGGTCGGTGACCTTTCAATTTTTATTCACAAAATTGGAGAAATAGGGTTTGGTTGAGGCAACAATTTCTCCCACTTATTAGGAGGAAAAGTTGACACATTTGGCCAGGTATTGATAGGACTTATTATTATTATTATTATTATTATTATTGATTGTTGATTCTCTTGACTTTGTAGGTCATCTAGAAGATAGACCTCTACATTTACTTTTGACAATAAATAAATTTAAGTATTTATTATTTTATAATTATTTTTATAATTTTTAAAATTTTTTAATTAAAATATCAATTTAAATAAAAATAATTTATTGTTTATATTTTTAGATTATATATATATTTTAAAAAAATATATAAAAATACGGGCCGGTCCGGAACAGCCCGTGCCTTTCGGGCGAGAGGCCGTGCTCGGCCAGAGGCTAGGGAGCTCGGGCCCAGCACGGCTCGGCCTTGATTTTATGTCGGGTCGGCCCGGGCTTGTCCCTAGTCTATTTCGGCCCGGATAAATGTGGGTCGTGCCGGTCCAGGCGTCCAGCACGATCCACATTACGCCCCTAATTTAGTGTTCGAGTTTATGAAAAAACACAACTCAATTAATAAGCTAAACTGAAAATACCGTTGAGTTTAGTAATTTTTACAATCGGCGTGAGAAATCTTTAAATGGCCATAACTTTTCATTCGAGTATCTGATTTCACTGTACAACTTCAATTCATGAAACACTTTTCAAGGTCAACGCATCAAATTGTGCGGCTATTCCTGCCGAGTTCGGAACCCAAATTCATTTGCTTTGTCCTCTATTTTTTTACATTTTTAGATTATTTTCAAAAAAAATCTATATTTTTTTTATTTGATTATTTCTAATCTGATTAGGTTTAAAGGTATATTGAAATTTATTATCTTCATCTTCGCCTCCATATTAGACACGACGTTCAGTTAATATAATTAATAATATTTCGTCTTTGTCAAAAATTTAGTTCTTCATGTGTCATCTTTTTCCGTCTGTATGCTTCTTCTCTCTCAGTGCGGTTTTGATCAGCATCAGTTTAAAAGATCTAATTGCGAAATTGAAAGCTCAAGTTTATTTGTAAAAGAAATAGAAAGATAAAAAAGCGCGGCGCAGAACAAGCCCAAATCCGAACACTAAATCAGGGTGCACCCAAGAAGATATTAAGCCCATGGTGAACTAAAACCTAAAATAGGGGAGATGAATGGACACATGGCCCAGAGAACATAGAGAATGTAAACAAAATAAAGGCCGAGAAAAGAATAATGTTGTGGGTATTAGATGTTTTCAATCTCAACCAAAACGTGAACTAACAACAGCTATATACGAGCTTTATAGTTAGTATTTGAAATTCTAAGTTTAAAATCTAATTATTTCACATTATTAGTTGAGTTCCCTTTTGAAGAAATGAAAAAAGTGAAACTCAGTGCTTGCCATCGCTTGTATTTTTGACAAACTCTCCCTGGTCCGCCTCTCCCGCCACCGCAACGGGTTCCTCAGGAACTCCTCCTCCTCCCGGCGCCGCAGCCCCCTGCCTCGGCGCCGCCGTCTTTGTCGATCCACCGCCACCTCCTGCTGCTCCTCCTACTCCCACCACCGCCACCGTCGTCGGTATCCACGGCATCCACCACCACCTTCCTGCGACAAACGCAGGCTATGCACAAAGAAGGCAAAGCGGGCAAGAGGAAGAAAAAGAGTCAAGTATCATTTAACCGCTGCCTAACTTCCATCTCTTCCTTGCTACTTACACTCTCATGATTCTTATCTTTTTTTGTTTTGTTTTGTGTTTTTGCTTAAAAAACTTTCTGAAGATTTATTATATAACAAATTCTCATTTAACGTGAACATCATCATCATAGACCCGAAGTAGGTGAGATAAAAATCTTTACATAGTTTAATCAAGTAAAGCACCGGTTAGTGATTCCAACAACAACTGACTTTTTATTAGAATTGTGTTAGGTTCAAAAAAAAAAAAAAAAAGAGAGAAAACTTATAGACTTATGCGACTTCCTCCCTTAATCTACAATGGTAAACTTTTCTCTATAGAAAGTTAATAAGGTTCGTTTTCGAGTAAAATTATCGATCGTGTGTAGGAAAATTTTACCTTTCTTTTAAAACTATTCTTTACATTAGAGA
>NC_033640.1:8764296-8768287 GCF_001540865.1 Ananas comosus
TATAATAAATTTATAAATTTGATAAAAATAAATTTTTTAATAAATTTATAAATTTTTTAAAAATTCTACTTAAACTTAAACTTAATAAAAGTAATTTATTATAATATTTAAATATAAATAATATGTATTAATATAGTACAATTAAGAATTTTATAATAAAAATAATATATTATATTTATATAATTTAATTTTAATTCAATTTATAATTTTAATAAAGTTTGAAACTATAAATTGGAATAGCACTATTACACCAAAATGGTGGAATAGTAAATCCCAAACTATTTCGAGATAGTCGGGAATAGCGAGATTTGACCAGAATAAAATATTTCAATTATAAATCATCTTGTTTGGCAGAATAGCGGGAGCTGAACCAAATGGGGCCTTAAAAAAGTTTTTACCTTTGTTACACCGAATCGGGCCAATGATTTTAGCCCAAAATTGGAGCCCAAAAATGCGAGATCCTGCTTCAAGTACAATTAAATTTTGATGATCGGTATCTGAGATTCTAAATTCGAACTTTTAAGCGCGATTTGTAATTTTTAATCAATTATGAGCTAATACTCAAAACTAGGATAAGCTTAGGCCAAAATTTAATACTTTCAAGCAAACTCTTTGGAGAAATTTATTAAAAATAAAAGGAATGTAAAGTTAAGTAGTCATTAATCAAAATTTTTGAAGTTTGGATATTCATTTCAAAATACGCTATATGATTTGGACGAAAAATAACTAGACTTTTTTTTTTTTTTTAACTTTAGTTTTTTTTATTTCTCTTTGTAGGCCTGTGATAATACAAAGTAGAGAGAAACACTGGACATGGAGAGGAGGAACAATAGATAATTAAGCAGCAGTAAATATGCATGGAGGTCCACAACTATATTCAATTGTGAAATTACCCCCTCAACTTTAATTTTTTTTTCTTATCGAATCCTTCTTGAGTGTTGATTTTTCTTTTCAGAATTAAAGGATTTTAGACAAAGAAACTTGGGTATTTTTCAAATGCAATGGTGATTTTGTCAAATTTAATAGCTTTAAATTTCTATTTAACAAAGTCATTATATTTGATAAAACTCGAATGGAAAAAATTAGAAGTTGAGAAAGTTTCAATTAAAAGAAAAAAAAAGGGGTGTATTTCAAAATCGCGTAAAGTTGAGGGGCTCTTCATAACTTGCATACCGAGGAGACGTGGTAGGGGCTCTTTTATTGCTTTGTTACAATTTATTTACTACGCGAAAAGCCAAAAAATGGGCTTCTATTGAAGTTATGAGATGAGATGTTATAAATTTTAAACATTTAGTGATTTTCTTTTTTCCCTTTTGTTTAAAAATTATGTATATGGTAAACAAGAAACTGTGATTTTAGATCTTCTCATGTTTGGTTATTGAATTGATGATGAGGATTGTGAGTTTCCTCTGCATGCTTGGTCGATTAATTAATGTGTTTCATTTCACTTTTTTGGTGTGTTTTTCTTAATTTTATGGTGAAATTTTGATTAGTTAAGTAATGCGTGCGACTAAAATTAATATTTGAAAGTGTTTTTGTGCATTTCGAATATGATTGAAGAGCTAGTTTTGTACACATGACAATAAATTTCGATAGTTGAATTCAAATGTATCAAATCAAACACTGTATATTTTGATTCTTTAAATTACTCTCTCCAACTATTGCAATTAGAACTGATCAATTTGTAATGTTTTAGAAATCAAGTCGAAATCGGGTTGAACACCGGGAATGTTATTGAGTCCAGGGCCATTAGTTCAAACCAATAATTAAACCACTCACATCACCATAAGATCATAAATATTTAATTATTATTTTAATTTTAANTTCGGTATTTTAAAATTTTGATTTTACAAACCAGTCTTTTAATTTGATATTTTAACTTTAAAATTTGAATATATTGTTTGTCTTTACATGTCCAATTAATATATTTCATACAATTCTCATATCTATAATAACTAATCATTCCTAGCGCAAGTGGGAAAAGAATTGGTGAATATGGTATCTGAGGCCTCAAATTTGAATCGTAGTTGATTCATATTTTCAGCTAAATTTATTTTTTTTAAAAAAATAAACAAAGCGGATAGTATGCTATCTTTCTCTAAAAAAAACATTAAATTTAAAATCAAAATGCTGTTTACTCACTCGAAGAGAAATTAAAAGATTGAATAGTAAATTTAAAATTTTGGAAGATAAGATAGCCGATGTAAAATGGTCTATAGTTCAGATAAATTGTTTATAGAATTTATCTCAGCTATTATCTATTTTGATCTTACTATCTAATCTTTGAAAATTTTAATTTTACTTTCTAAATTTTTAATTTATCTGATTTCAGCCATTTAATAATTCTTTAACTTTAAATTTTGAATATATTGCTTATTTTTACGACTTTAATTATTATAATATATTTTATAAAATTTATATAATTATAAATTTTTTTGAGGTAAGTAATTAGTTTAAATTTTATGATAAAAGAGTCGTCAAATAATTTAAATTAAACAAACTGAAATATTGGATGCTAAAATAAAAATTTTGATAAGTGAGATAGTCAAATCAAAATAAGCTACAATTTAGATACGTTCTATGTACATTTTTATCTTCTTTTTTTTTTTAAGAGAGAAAGATCATAAAGCTCTTTGTTTATTTTTTTAAAAAAAATAAATTTAACTAAAAATATAGAACATATTTTTCTCATATTTTTAATTGAATTAATGAAACAGTTATAACTCGATTTTAGAATGTGTAACTTGAATGAAAATAATTAAATTTTTAGGTACAATTAAATAAAAAGTAGCCGCAGTGTCTATATTTCAAAATGGCCTAATATTTGCAAGAATAAATATAGGCTTAGTTAGAATTCGCTGTTCGTACGGCAACCTTGAACCTTTGGCGGTTTAATATTCAAGTGTGCAGATAAATGTTTGATCGATTTCAAGTGTGCTAAACAGCTCTCTATGCATGGCATGACATACTAGCTAAACGGGTGATATCGGGCCACAGCAGCCGCGCCACTAGCGGTAGTACTCTACCGCTTGCTCTTCAATAGCAGCGAGGCCGCTCGGCTGGCGAGCGGCTACGAGGGAGGGGCCGCCCGGCTGGCGAGGGGCTCGGGCAGGGAGTGTATGCGGCGTACCCTCCGGCCGACGTCGGGTAGGAAGCGGCCGCGGTGGGACCGGCGGAACTCGCGGAGCTGCCGCCGGCGGCGGTGGAGGAGCTAGGAGCGGCGGCGGAGGAAGTACAGCCCGGCGGACAGCCCGAGGCCGAGCTACGTCAGCTACGGCTGCACGTCGTCGGCGAAGTACAGCCCGTGGCGGCGGAAGTAGCGGCGGCAGTGCTACCGGCCCAGGTCGTCGAGGAGGAGGGCTAGGAGGCGCCGCTGCCACCACCGGGTCTCCTGCTCCAGCCAGGGCGGAAAGCGCAACACGTCCATGACGCTCCCCTTAAACGGCCACTCGTCGAGCTCCTCCTCCTACGGCTCCGTCATCTGCAGCCTGAACCGCCTCTGCACCACCACCGGCTCCCTGAGGCCCCTCGCCATCCGCTTGTACCGCCGCCTCCGCTCCCTCCCCAACTGCTCCCCCTCCTTCGGCATCAGCTGCTCCTCCCCGAGCTTCAGGCCGCTCTCCTCCTGCAACGGCCTGAACTCCAACGGCACCCCCTACAGCCGGCTGCTCTCGAGCCTCACCTCCATGCGGTAGGGGGCGCGCTAGGGGGCTCGCTAGGCGTCGGCGCAGCCGGTCAGGTCCCGGCGCACCAGGTAGGGAGCTAGCGGACGCTCCAACCTGGTAATTTTGAGGTTATTATTAAATAAGCCATACTTTTAAAAAGGCTATGTTTAATTTAAATTTAGTGTTACAAAGTGAATTTGAACGAAAGTGATTGTAAATCAGTTTCAGTTTACTTTACCTCTACAATATTGAACACAACCTCCGAGAATTAGGTCGATTACGATGGTACAGTTGTACGTTGTTTCTAAATACCTTGGTTAATTCGT
>NC_033640.1:8771031-8775050 GCF_001540865.1 Ananas comosus
GAATCTACCTATTATCTTTTTAAAAGGACGGAGATTTTCGTTTTATCAAGTCGTTTTTGATAATAGAAATTCTGAATCGATGATTGAAATAGTTAAAGTTGATCTAGAGTATGGAAGTATCTAAAAACTAAATTACATAATTTTTAGCAATTATTTACATAATGATCAAAGATTTGTAAAATCGATAGTTTTTGACAACCCATATAAGCCGTTTGCTGGTTTGACGGTATTGAGCAATCCAAACCGCTTGAATTTTAGATAAAAAATATTTTATACTATTTGAATAACGTTTGATAACTCCGATCGTAAACTGAGAAAGTCTAATCTCTATTTTCAGAAGATTATTCGTTTATGATTGATCATTCATTTTTTGATTCTTCAATAAACTTAATAATGATTTTTAAAAATTATAAAATTTTGTTTCTGAATATTTTTAATAGTGTAGATCAATTTCAACGGTGCCGATTATAATTTGAAGCTTCGATCATCCAAAATGACTTCATAGGTGTGAGATCCCTGGTGTTTGACTGTGGAGGCTTGTCGACAGCTCTGGAGAGTGTCGGGACAAGCCCGAGTCGCGTTGGCGTCAAATAGACGTAAAACGGACTCCGTGCGACGCGAGGGCAGCTTATCGCGAAGAATTCTACAAAACAGCAGCATTCTCTGCTTGCTGTACCGGTACAAGCTTAGTGGCTGTACCGGTACAACCAGCGCGAAATAGCTTAACTGCTCTCGGGTTGGCTCTTGTATCGGTACAAGAGCCCGTGTACCAGTACAAGAGGGTAGGTGGCAGGGTAATTAGGTAATTTCTCCACTTCGTTTGTTTCACCCATCCCACCTACTGCTATATACATGCGTAGAGAGCTGAGAGAGGAGAGTTTTCTTGTTCTTCTTCCTCTCCCTCTCTAGCATTGGCCGAGCAAGGAGGAGAGATTGTGGGAGCGCGGATTCGTCGCCAACGTAGTGCCGCGGAGTTGTTCGAGCGCACGTTTGTCGCCGTGGTGCTGTGAGGAGCTTGGGCGGGCTTGGATTTGCATCGTCTTCGACGTGGTGACGACTCTTGAAGGTTGTTCAAGGTGAGTGTGTTGCTGGAATCGCCTCTATTACTTCAGCAACATCATTTTGAGCTTGAATGCTGTTTTGCTGTTTTTCACCGTCGACCATTGGTATTTCAGCTCGTTCTCGACGTAGGAGCACCGGATTGCGACGAGACTTGGCTCGTTGGATTCAGGACTGCGAGAGGAATCCACAAAGTCCTTACTTGCTGGATTTGGTGAAGGTTAGCTTGGTTGAATCCCTGTTGTACCTCACTGCTGTGATTTCTGGACTGAATTGGTGAATTTTGTTGCGTAGAGCTCGGGCTTAGGCGATTTATGTACTCGGCAGGTTCCGGGTGATCCAGCAGGTTGCTCTACACCAGGGGGAGTCCTTCGCTGCCAGGGATTAGCATTTTAGGTGGGTTACATCGGTTTTACTCCTAAGTGTTATTAGTCGACATGTATAAATCGTGATTTCTACAATAGTTGTTAGCTCAAATTCATGGATTATTGTTAGAATGTAAAATCTGAATTTTCGAGCATATTTTATCAAGTAAATAGATTATACATGTTGGACTTGGAAATTGAATTAGGAGAAAACCTGCGATTTGGACCTGTCACCAGTTTTAACTACCTGATTTAGCTCTAGGAGCCGTTAGAAAATTGTACTGTCGCAGTTTCTTCGAGACGAGTACTCCAGGTAGTTTAGAATGTATTTACACTCGTGCTGGTTCGCCGAGTGGATTTTTACAGGGTCGTTCAGGTCGTTTCGGACTGTTGGGTGCCGTCAGAGTTGACGATGGACCCGTATCGCCTTTTTGGCGTCAGATTGTGCCGAGGGCACGTTACCTGTTGGTTGTTAGACCAGTTTGAGTCGATTACTTGACTTTGGCTAGTTGGAGCCTGATTGAGCTCGACAGAGATACGCTGCATACTCGGTTGGGTAGCGCCCACGAGTGCCACTCCGGAGTCAGGCTTGTGCTTTTGCGTTGGTGTCGCTCATGCCAGTTGGACTTGCTCTCCACGGACCAGTTAGAGTGGATAGAGCCCGATAGTCGCAACGGGGCAGGGACAGGTGTATTCACAGTCCCGGGGACGGGTATGCTTACAGTCCCGATTTGGATTGGGTCAGACTTGACATTTCCTACAGTTGGTTAGTGTAGAGCATGATAGTGTAGTGGATGATAGCGGTAGAGTGTACGTCCTGCTTTTCCTACTATCCTTGCTCCCTTCTGTAGACTTAGTGGGTAACCGATGTTGTTTTGGGCGGTACCCACTGAGGACTACTTGTTTTTACAGTAGTTCTCACGCCCAGTTGTTACTTATGTTTTGTAGAGCCACAGGTGCCGGCTGCTGCATCTTCCGCCGACCAGGACCGAGGCAAGGGCGTTGTGAGCTAGAGCCCTACCCGCCAGTCAGAGCTAGAGGCTTTTTCCCTACTGCAGGTAGTTGTTGTTTTGGAGTTTATGTACATAGTTGTTTAACTCGCCGGTGCGAGTAGCCTTATATTTTGGATTCTAGCTATGTATATGAAACTCAGTTATTTAGTTTTTGAGCAGCTCTATACTACTGTTTGTAGTATCGTTTTTCTACAGGTTCTTTGACGCTTCGTATACAGGGGAAATTCCTTTGTATACGGCGGATCTGTCGGCGTGCCCGGGGAACGTGATATTCGGGTCGTGACAATAGGATAAAGACTTATATTTTCTTATATTCTCTTAAGATGATAGTAGCTGTACTCCATATATTATTATTCAATTACAATACTTAATTCTAAAATACTGATTTTAAGATCAAACCGAGTATATTTAAGTTATTTAGGTTTTACTTTTTATAAGATTTATTTGTGCTAATAGAAAATAAAATCAGCTAAGTTGATTTTAAGTCGTCGGATTTAAACATGACTGTTTTTTGGTTTAGAGCAGTTTTATAACTTACCCAGTTCAAAGGATTGAAGTGAACCGCTATGCAGACTAAATCACGGCTAAGCCGGTCAAGCAGACCAGTTCGACCTGATTTTTAAACCATTATCAGTTTAAAAACAGATTCAGCTACAACAGTTGAGCCTCCTTATATTGTTAAAGCTACAATAACTAAGTTCAAGCGCATCAGATGAAACACGTGTTTTGATTTATGGTACAGTTATAATTATATACAACCAAACACTGACTACCAAAGTCAACCAATTTTTCCTTGTAGGCATCCACGTCAGCGAAAGCTGACATTTGCCTTTGACTAAAGCACAAAGCAATCCAAAATTTGTGGGTGAATAATAATATCGCAACGGCTATTTTAAAGTGACCAATTAATCCACACTATTCATGATAAGCTTGCATGCTTGACAAGTACCTATTAAAAATTATTATTACGGTAGTGTTACTATTTTAAAAAAGGGATAATTCCCTATATAACCCTAGTACGTTTAAAAATATCTAATTTATCCAAATATTTTTTTTCTTTTTAAAATAATTCTTATATGTTCCACCGTTATTACAAAATACCCCCGCAACTATCTCCTGTTAAGTTAATTTCGGTTAAAGAGTTAAATATTTACCACAGTTAAAAAAAATTAAAATACTAATTTTGCCTTTAACTTCAGGGCAAATAAGAAATGTTGGTGACGGTAGAGAAGTATATTGGAAAAGACCAAAAATCAAAATACTTTTTGTGCCCCTGACATTAAGGGCAAATAAGAAAAGTCGGTGATAGTAGAAGGGTATATTTGAAAAGACAAAATAGTAATTTTACAGAGATAACAGAATTCATTAATAGATTTTAACTCTATGGGCATATTAGAAATATGTTGGAACGTAGAAAGGGTATTTTCAATATTAGTCTTCTAAAAGGGGTAAATCGAAAGTCGGAAACTTTTCAGGGGTATATAAGTAATCGCCCCTTTAAAAAATGAGCAATTATTTATATGCCCTTGAAAAGTTTCCGACTTTCTGATTTATCCTTCTTAGAAGACTATTAAAAATATCT